>NC_058403.1:208399889-208459903 GCF_002201575.2 Neomonachus schauinslandi
CCCGGGATCGAGTCCCGCATCGGGCTCCCTGCTCGGCGGGGAGTCTGGTTCTCCCTCTGACCCTCCTCCCTCTCATGCTCTCTGTCTCTCATTCTCTCTCTCGCAAATAAATAAAATCTTTAAAAAATAAATAAATAAATAAATCCATGGAGTGAGGAAGTAGCTGTGTCAACCCTCTGGTTGGACCCTCTGAAGTAAGTGCAATGCTCCCCACCAAATGATGCCTCCCCTAGAGGGAGATCTGCAGAAATGTCAACTTATTTAAGAAGAGGTGATTCAAAGCAAAGGAGGCAAGTGCAATTTGACCCGATATTTCTCCTGCTAGGAACTACCCTGCAGAGGAGAGAGAATCTGTGTACACAGACATTTGGACAAGGGTCGTCTTCAACCTACAGGACATTACCGGTTGGGTTTATAACAGCAAAAGACTGGAAACAACCTAAAGGTCCACAGCAGGAGACCACATGAATAAATTACTGTGGATCAAGGCGTGGAATAGTATGCAGCTGTAAAAAAAAAAAAAAAGAAGGCAGCTCTATGCATCCTGATGTTGGAGTCACTTCCAAGGTAGCAATAAGTGAAACAAGCAAGATGCAGAGCAGTGTCTAAAGAACATAGCTCCTTTGTAGAGAAAGGAGAGAAACAAACATAGCAGGAATACAAAACAGGACAGCTCATTTAGAAAACAGTTTGGTAGTTTCTTATAAAGTTAAACATACCCCTCTTATCCTTACCACACAACCTAGGGGTTTACTCAGGTGAAATATAAAACAAAACAAATGGCCCATGTTCACACAAAGACCTGTATTCAAATGTTTACAGTGGCTACAGTCGTCATCACCCCAAACCGGAAACAACCCAAATGTCCCTGGACTGGGGAATGGATAAGCATTATACCTCCATACAACGAACACTACTGAGCAATCAACTAAGAATGATGTGCTAACACCCACAACAATGTGGATGAATTTCAAACACATTGTATTGAGTGCAAGAAGCCAGCCAGTCTTAACACTATATGCTATATGATTCCATTTACATGATATCCTGGAAAAGCCACTGTAGGGACAGTGGACACATCAGTGGGCTGAAACTGAAGAGGGGCTGAAAAAGGGTCCAGGGGAATCTGGTGTGGGGGTGATGGAACCATTCCATATCTTGACTGAGGTGGTGGTTACGTGAATGTATGTTATCAGTCAAAACTCGCAGGACTTTACACCAAAAGAGCGGATTCTGCTGTATATAAATTATGTCTTTAAATGGGAATGGGGGCAGGGGGGGAGAAAAGGACAAATGAGACGTACGTACCTATGGAAGGGACACAAGCAATGTGCCCCAAAACCGTGGGGAGGGGAATGAACTTGGAGTTGGCGGTAGGTAGGACATCCTTACATATCAGCAAATTTGGTGGGGTTTTTTTTGCTCTGTATGTGTACTACCCTTTTAAAACTGACATCTATTTGAAAATACATTTTTTAAAAGCCTCTGGTAGACAATTAATAGATACTATTGATCAACCATACAATTCTACCCCCAAATACCCCAGTACAACTATGTGAGAATAGCTGCCTGGCATCACTGGGAGCTTATACAAAGTTTCTCTTAAGATCACTTTTGCCTTATTACAAAACCAACAGTCAAAGCAGCTAAATAAGAAGTGTGGTCTTAGATCCAAAAGAGGGCCAGGAAAAAATAGTATTGATGAGGGCAACATTGGCAGGAGGGATAAGATTTATACACGAGCTTGTGGATTAAAATACTGCATCAGTGTTAACTTTCTGATTCTGCTCATTGCACTGCAGCTGTGCAAGACAATTTTCTTGTCCTTAGAAAACCATTAAGAATTACGAGTAAAGGCCCAGTACGCCTGCAACTGACTCTCAAAAGGCTCAGGAAAAAAAAACAAATATATGTATATAACATATGTACATAAATGCTTTAGAGATAAAATAGAGTAAGATGTAAAACAACACTGAATCTGGATACAATTCTTGCAACTTTTCTGTAAACCTGAAAACTGCATCAAAATAAAAAGGTTAAAATAAATCCAAAGGAAGGTTTAAAGGCTGAAAGAGTGGTAAAGACTAGCACAGCGCCGCGCTGTAAACGACATGCTTAGAAAAACCCACCTTTTTTTTGTTTTCCTCTTTACCTTTTTTAAGTTCAAATCGGTTTAGTGTTCCTTAATTAAGCTGTATGGTAAAAAGCAAAACAAAGCCAAAGGAAAAAAGCCACTATGTTTCCATAGCACGACATATGTTAATAACATTTTGTTACATTTCTTTCCAAAGCCTGTAGTTGGGGGGGAAAAAAAAAAAACTCAAGATTTATTATTCCCAAAATTACTGCTTTCCAGAAATTTCCAAATGGAACAGTTGCGTCATGGGCCTGCAGACACATTCCCCGCAGGGCCCCGTGGCTCTCCCCGAAAGTGTGAATTTTATAAACTCTGTAGAGTCATTTACTTGGTTTCCATTCACAGACGCTCTCCCCCACGCCCGCCCCAGATACCGGGCGGCGGAGGTTCGAGCCCCCGAGCCCCGAGCCCCCCCCCCCCCAAGCCCGGACCACGGGCAGCACAGCCTCGGGAAATTCCTCCCCTTGGTGATTTAACGGTGGGGTGGGAGCCAGGGGCGAACTTCTAACAGCTGGGTGGTCAACAGACGCCCTTTCCAGTCCGCGATCCACGAGAAGCGACAACCGCAAGGACGCGTGTCCTTGAAACAGGGAAGCTCTCCCTTTGCTTCCCTGACAATGCCGCCCCCACGCGCGCAAACCGATTGGCTTTCCAGATGCATTTGGAATCGAGTTGCGTAGCTCTTAGGAGACATACGGCGCGCGCAGGCCAGGAAGGGGGCGGGCCCGGGGGAGGGGGCGCTCCCCGTTAAGGCAGCCTCAGGATTGGTGGGTGGCAGGCAACTGCGTGTGTATAGTTCCTAACGGGCGGGCCGAGGGCGGGCGAGGCTCCGCCCCCTCGAGCCAGCGGCGTCCGCGCGCCGCACAAAGCCCAAGGCGCGGTCCGCTCCGTGGAATCCGGGCCGGGCGGTGGCGGTGGCCGCAGCGCCGCCCTCGCGCTCAGCCAATAGACAGGCGTGTTGCCGGAGCTCTGGCCCCGCCCCCAGGCGCGCGGGGCTCGGTCGGCCCGACTGGTGCTCGCGTTGTGACCGCCGCTAGGCGGTCCGCGCTGGAGAGAGGGGGGGCGCCCCGGGAGGACCTCCCGAGGATGCAGACCCTGCAGGACGGGCCTGCAAAGGATGGAACTTTGGGAAAAGTTAAAGAAAAGATGAAACCGAGTGTGCAGGCCGGCCCAAGCAGCCACCGCGCGACTTGGGCCGCTCGCGAGCTGGGCGTGTGCCCGGGAGGAGATCGGGTCACCGCGTGGCAGCGCCTGGGATGGCCGAGGGGCGCCCTGGCCCCAGGCCTCACTCGCTAGAGGCCCAGAGGGGGGCAGCGGCTCTCCAGGGTCACACAGCAAAATCCCCCAAATTGGAGGCCAGGGAGGAGTGGCAAGGGAAGAATCCGCACAACGGGGACAGCGCTCTCTCGGACCCCACCCCCGGTATTTCCACCCATCACTCACCCAGAAAACCAAGGACCATACTCATAAATTACACTTTTAAGAAAATCTACAGGCTATTTTTGGGGTGCCCTCCAGCCAATGTTCCCTGCAGATTTGAAGACGTCAAACCTGCGTGCTCCGTGTGTCTTTGCAATTCCAGTAAACTGAGGCAGCCAATGGGCATTATCTCTAACCACCTCCCACCAAGAATACAGTTTAAAATGTGTATTACATTTGCAGAATACAACATTCAACCCACATCGTTTAGTAACATACTAATCCTATTACTCAAACAACCATCTCCTTCTGAGGCACAGAAGGGCTGCTCTGCTGATGCCAACTCAGCTAGCAAGCAGCAGGGCCAAAACTCGAACCCAGGTCTCCCAAGGAGAATGGGGCTGGGTGTGGTATCATGGAGTTCTGTGGGTTTTATTCACCTGTTCCCCACCCTGGCCCACATGGATCTGGCCGCGTCCAGGCACTGATATGCAGAAATGAATGGAGACACTGTCTTTTCTCTCCCAATAAGCCCTGTGAAAGGGAGGACCTCACCTGTCTGGTACTGGGTCCCAGAGCCATGCACACAGTAGGTACACAATAAAGCTCACAGAAAAAAAAAAAAAGTGAGGGATCAGGTGACTGCTTTATCCCATGCGGGAGGGACAGTACGTGCAAATGCATGAATCATCGGGGCTGCCTTTAGGCAACTATAAACAGTTCAGAGTTGATGAAGGGCAAAGTACAGGGGAAGAGGCATGGGAGGTCAGGGCACACAGGAAAGTTAGGGAGCCGAGGGGCTTGGACTTTGCCCCTCCGGAGGAACCAAAGAAGGGCTTCAACCAGAAAAGACACCATCAGATCCACGTGTGGGGCAATTTTCTAGCTCTCTGGTGGACGGCTGAGGAAGGCAAGGGCAGAGGGGACAGGAAGGAAGAGGCTGGCTTCTGAAACCACCAGGGAGGTGGAGCCTTCAGGACTTATCTCCCAGATGGTTCCCAAGTTTCCACCTCGGGGGGCTGGAAACGACTCATAAGACAAATGACAGACAAGGAAGCAGGTGCTCAGACTTCCCTGACCTGGGTTTAACGTGTGGAGTCCGGAACATCTGCTAAGTCACTCCTCAATCCCACCCCAGCCTGGTCCTAAAAACCACCCTTGCAAGGTGCAAGGACCCCTGTCTGTTGTGGACATTTTAAAAAGTTTTCTTCATTTGTGTATGTAATACATACACATGCTAGACAGTGACCCTAAGAGTCACTTTTTAAAAGCTGTTTCCACCTACTCAGGTTTTTGGCTTCTTGAGCCAAAGTAAACTTTAAAGGCTATTTGGAAATTAACAATGGCACAGCTTATGAGATTCAGGCATAGCTGCTCTTGGGGGCAAAATCACAGCCTTAATTTCTTCTATAAGGTACTGATCAATCTAATAAAATAAGCACTTAAAACACTAAGTGAAGTTATTTCAATAATACTCCCAAAAGTGGGGCCCAAAAGTCGTTACACGTCTGCCTTCGTCTCAGGTCATGATCTCAGGATCCTGGGATCGAGCCCCACATGGGGCTCCTGCTCAGCGGGAAGCCTGCTTCTCCCTCTCCCACTCCCCCTGCTCATGTTCCCTTTCTCACTCTCTCTCTGTGTCAAATAAATAAAATCTCTAAAAAAAAAATTACATAATAATAATAATACTCCCAAAAGTATTACCAGAGCTGTTTATAATTTTTTACTGGGTTTTAAATTACATTTCTCTTTTTATTCTTAATTTTACAGTATTTGTCCTTCCCCCCTCTTTTTATTTCCTTAGTTACATTACTTCATAAATTCTTTGGAAAACAGCACTGCCCTATAAACTTTCTGCATTGATAGAAAAGTTCTGTATCTGTGCTGTCCAAATTCACTAGCCACCTGTAGCCAGTGAGAGCTGAAAATCTGGCTAATGTGACGGCAAAACAATTAATTTTCATATGGCCAGTGGCTACCTTATTAGGCACTGCAGCTCTGAAAGACCCAGCTCTTGAATTTGTCAGTTCTATTTGTTTTCTAAATCAGTTAGTCCCTGTGAATTTATTATTTCCTTCTTCCTGGGAAGATTTGTTTTATTATTTGTTGTGTCGATTTTGTGATTTCCGTAGGTGATCACTTACGGCCCTGCATTTGTCTCTGCATCCACTCCACTGCTTTCTAAAGAGTCTATCCTTACAGTATTGAGCTCCTCCCTAACCAAAAGAGTTGTGTTTTGTTTTTCATCATCACATGGTAGGAGTTTGTCTTGCATGCTTGTTCAGTTAAGCTCTTAAAAATTAATTTCCACTTAACGTTTACTTGCAGCAAGAGATTAGGGCCAGTGGAATGTCTGTTTTTTGGACTCTGCTGGGGCTCCTTTTTTTTTTGAGATTTAACAGATGATTAATTTTTCTAAATATTTCAAGAGCATTTTAAAATGTTTATCATTTGTAGAGTACGAAGTTCAGTCTATATCAGTTACCACGATCTTATTAACCGTATTATCCAAACTCCTTGTTGCCTAATTGAGGTTTATCTACATGATCAAGACTGTGTTTGAGGATCCCCAAAGGTTTCTCAATTCTTCTTGTAGTTCCTTCAATTTCCTCACTGAAGTTTGATACTGTGCTAGTGGACCCTCATTAAGGATTGTCCCTTCACACGATGCAAAACCTCTCCTTTACTCCCTAATAATGCCTTTTGCCTTGAGTTCTTTGCATATTTTTCTCTGTTGCTATTGATACACATGGTCAAGTGTTCTGTGTCATTTTTGGAATTAGGTATAACCATTTTCTAGCGGTGGGGGTGGGGAGACAGAACTGCAGCCTCCATGGGAACAAGGAAGTAGAAATGGGGAATGTCAGAGTTTGAAATCTGTCACTGGAAGGTCTGAATTGCAAGGAGGGTTTCCCTGGGGACAATCTCAACCACAAAAAGGTCTGCTCGCTCACACGACTGATGGCTTTTCAATAACAAAGTACACGGTGGTCTTGAATGCACACAGGTCGACAGAAGCCAGTTTCCTGGGCGCTGCTACACACGTGAGCTAGCAGGGTTTAGACACAGTGACACGGAATGGAGAAAATCTCCTCAACTTCCCAAGGACAAAAGTAAAGAGCAGAATGTACTGCATTTCTGCAGAGACACACCATGAAGCAGGATCGAGTTTACTTTAAAAAAAGAAAAGACACCTATTCCAAATTCCATTGTGATCCAAAGGGAGAAATCTTTCAGCTTATTTCCTTATTGAGTTGGTTCCTAAAGCCAGTCTTGGCTGCTTTATTTTCTGTCTAGCAAAGACCAGAAGCTCCGTGTGTCATCTCCATGCCGAGAGCCCCAAGGCTGTTCTTGGGATACTAAACTGTGTAGACCTCAGACACTGCTATTCTGTTACTTTAAAAAATGGAGTTCTCTGATTTGGGGGAAAACCCATTTCCTCTCCATGTTTATTTCGACCAGAGAAAAGAACGAGTTTGCCCCTTTGCCACTGGATCCTCAGACTTCACCAACTCTTCAGATCCACTTTGTAGCCCTCCATCTACCTGAGCAAACAGCTCATGCACCTGTCACTTCCTGGCTCCACCTCTGTTTACGCTGCCAAGTCCGGGCACACACTCAGGGAAAGTGCATGAAGGAAAATAGAGCTGTAGAAATGCTTTCCCATCAGATCTGGATGCCAGGGATCATCTAAAAAAGATGGGTAGTTTATCAACACCCAAACGAAGTCACCTTCTCTCTTGATGGAGAGAAAGCTTATCGGGGCTCCTTTACACGCACGCTATGACCACGAAGGAATTGTGCTTCCTCCCCCCACTCCCCCGCATCAACAACGTCCATGCCCTCGCTCTCCGGCCCATATTTGTTCACAGGTGGACTGTTTTCTGCACCATAGAGATGCCCTGGAAACCCCTTCGACCTTTACAGATGGGCTGCCTGACTGTGAATTCTTAAGTTTCTTAATTAAAAAGTTCCCTAGGTAGCAAAACACATCCCACTGCCCATCCCCCCACCATCTTCCTTTTGGTCCCCTTGGTCCACAGATCTGAGCTCCTACTGAGCCACAGGCACCATGCTAAGCTCTGGACGCAAGCTGGTGAACAGACGCAGTTCCACACACCTCTCCGGGAGACAGACAGAATGGCTCAGGAGCAAGGGAACATTCAGTTACATATCAAGAACATTTAGTTACCCATGGTGCTGATACTCCAGGGGGTTCACAGGGGCCTGTTAATTTCCTCGGATGGTTATTCTGTGAAAGCTCAAGTGTTTCTTTCTTGCATTCAACAGCCAGAGAGCTAAATGCCATCTTCTGGCGGAACCCTCTGCCTTGCCTTAGTCCTCACAGCTTCCCTGTCTTCACCATGCAATCAAGCTGCTGTACAGAGTCAGCCACGCATCCCAGTCCCTCGGCCGCCAGGACTGGAATGGGGGCCGTGTAATGAACGGGCTGGGGAAAATTCTGCATTGTCCAAATCTGCTCTCTGGAGGCTTTCTCATCAGACCTGGGATCCACAGCTTCAAAGCACCCCAGCGTGGAACACGAAGAATTATGACTTCAGGCAGACCTGGGTTTTTGAGTGGATGCGTGCTACTTCCTGGTCACGTGACTCAGCTTTCCGTGCCTCAATTTCCCCGTGCATATACATGGGGATGGTGATAGCAGCTTGGGCTAGCTTGAGGATCAGATGGGATGATGCGCGAAACGTGCTCTGCACGGCATCCGGCCCCTTGCAGAGCCCAAGAAAGGGGTTTCAGGGGCATCCTTAGCAGCACCCGCAACAATGTCAGGCATCTCATCTGTCAGCCTTGATTCCTCCACAAAATAGTGGACCTCCTACAACCCACTGGCGGGGAGGCATTGGATGGATTAAATGACCAAATCTAAAATATGCCCCCAAGAAACTTTCATTTCCCTCCCCCCAATGTATTCTTGGGGAAAGTGTGTTCATCCGCACTTCTGTATGTTAGTTCCCAATCTGCTAAGTATGAGGCAGGGGTGGGGTGAGGGGAGGCAGACAGATTTGGTATCGCTGGTGACCCTGGACTGATGGCTGACCCTGGAAACCCAGCCTGTCACTGCACTCCATTCGGTTCCCTAAACGCAAACATTTCCGTGCTCTGTGCTAGGCAGCCTGAGGCCAGGTAGCCACCCGAGGCAGAAAACACTGGGGCTGTCCATGCTCCCCAGGATCCCCACTGGCCAGCAGGTCCCCGCCAGACACTTATACGTGTCCATTCGGATCCAAATCCACAGTCTCCCCACATTCCCATGAACCCCACACTCACCTCTTCCCCCGAAGGAAACAGCCAACATTATTGTTCAGGGATCTCAATAAAACACACGGCGCGCTTTTTATAGCCCAACAACGTTGTAAAATAACCACACTTTCCGATGGTACCTAAACGGCCTTTGAAACCACCTGGAAGTTTCTAGAAGAGCTCACCCACAGTAGCAGAACACTGGAGACTGAAAGGGAAAACACAGGATGCCCAATTTTCCTCTCAGAAATCAAGCTTTAATAGCCTCCTAAGGAAACCATAATTGGAGGGCTTTGGGGCACATTTCTCCCCGAGGCCTGTGATTATGGAATGCTGGGAAAGGTTGGGAATTTGGGCCTGGAATGACTTTGGGCTCGAACTTGAAATGAGTAAGACCCAAAACAAGAGGTATAACTGTGTCCCTTCACACACACACACAGACTGAAAGAAAGGTTGGGAGGAAGGAAATCCTCCTGCAGAGAAATAAACCTGCAGTCTCAACGGAGACACGGCTCCACCTCATTAGGTCTCCCTGGCCTGGCTGAGGTGGGGGAGGAGGGGCGGTGGTGCACAGAAAGGATGACTTGCAAGGGGATTTATGGTGAAGACCTGCCCCTCGCACCCCCAGGAAAACACCTCATATTTGGCTCACAGACTTCCACTTCTTGGAACTGCTCTCAGGCAATGACAGCCACCCCTCTGAGATGTCACTGAACACCCTGTGCAGCCACTGGCCGGACCTACGTGCGGGCTTGGCCTTCCTGGGCACGCCCCTCGCCCTCACTCCCAGCTCACCTGGAGTTTCCCTCCGTGGCATCTGAAGATCAAAGGTGCACCTTGGTTCACAAACAGACATCCCCCCCCCCGCCACCCGCCGAATTTCCTTCCTAATCTGTTCCTTGGCAGCCCTCACCCCCAGCTGCCCATTATTCACAAAAAGTTCCACAGGATACAAAGATAAAAATTAATGCACTTTTCCTTAGCAACCAAAAAAAAAAAACCCACCTTGGAAAATTAAACAGCAGGTACCCAAATAGAAACTTTGCATTAGAAAAATGGGGTCTCACACACACACACACACACACACACACACACACATCGTAACCTTGAGTAGCTTCGGAGAACAATCGTCACATGTGTGAGAAACCAACAGCCAGAGCTCCAGGGAAACAGGGTTGAAGTGGCCAAGATAAGCACCAGCACCAGAGACCCCTCCTGGGAGACGGGAGAGGCAGCTGAGCCGACGGAGGTGGTCTAATGGAGGGATGGGGGGCAGGGCTGTCTTTACACCCCACAGGGTAATTGATTCAGGGTATGCATGCCAGTGGCTAGAAGCTCAGGGCAGAGAATCGGGTCCAAGGTGGAATCTGCCACTACCTGATTCTGGGCTCCCAGGCAAGTGTCTTGGCCTCTCTGAGCCCATTTCCCCTTTTGTAAAATGGAAGATCATCTGGCCACCCGCTTTGCATTGTTGCTCTGAGGTTCATTCTGTGCCCTGGTTGTGGCACTGAAGGACCAGGCAGTAAAAATCGATTCCTAAAAAAAAAAGCAGGCCACCCCAGGGCCTTTGCACATGCAAGTTCCAACCCCCTTAGAAGCCACTTTGCTCCCCAGTGCCTCCCACAGCAGCTTCCTCTCATGACCTCTCTACCTCATGGAGCCCCCACTCACCCTGGCCTCTCTTGTCCCCCTGACATCATTCTTTCCTAGGACTTCTCAGCAACCTGAAATTATCTTGTCCACCTGTTTGTGGACGTGTTTCCTGAACATCAGGCCCACTGAGTATGGGCTGCATGAGAGCAGGGCCCTGTGTTTTTTACCCACTGTCCCACATCAGCACCCAGCAAAGAGTAAGAGCTATAAAACAGTGACTCCTGCTTTTAAGAACGTCCTCACGTCTGCCCAGCCACAGTGAGTTTGGCGCCAGCCCTAAGCCTGGTGGTGACAAGACTGAGACCTCTTAGGTGACTGGCTGGGCAGAAACAGGACTGCACCAAAGCAAACATAACACGTGCATCCGGCTCACGTGGTTCTACTGTTCGCCATCACGTCTTTGTTGGAATCTGCCATAGAGCATGAGAGCAAGGCTGAGAGTACAACCTCCGGGACAGGTGAGACCAGGCGGAGCGCTGCGGGTGATGGCCTGCAAATCCACCTGAGCCTGGACGTCACCTTAGTAATTAAGACTTAGTTCTCCCACTGTGCAGGGAGCAATGAATATATAAGTCACACCTCACCCCCAACAGCCTGAATAAACCAGACATTTATTTGAAACCTCTAGCTTCTGCTCTTCAATGTACGCAAATGTCAAGATCAACTCTGTAAAAGTTGTGTGTTTTACCCCATAAAAGATCCATGTGGGTTTGAGGATAAAAATAACGTGTGAACAACTTACAAGCTGAAATACAGAATGTTCTGCATCGCCCCATCTTTGAATACCACTTCACCCACCCTACTTCGATTCGAGAGCAAGGGCTAGGATGCTCTAGGCACTCAGGACGGCACCTCCTCAAGAAAAATTCTGTGCATTTCAAGTACAAGGACAGCCAACTGCTTCACTGTTTATAATAACAAAGGGCTGGAAATGTCCATTGATTGACGATTGGACAAGTCCATTACAAATGACTCGGCCACAAAAGAAAAAGATGCAGATGACTTCCAAGAAATGTTGGTAAGGGAGAAAGCCAAGGCACAGAGCAGTGAGGAGAGTGTATTTGTGCAAAAACGGGGGCAGGCAGATGTGAGTGGCATCCACACACGTGTGCACACAATTCCTCTTTTGGGTGAACAAGAAACTCAGAGGAGTGATTGCTTCTGGGGAGAGGGTAGACGCGGAAGGACCTTACTTTTCCCGGTACACCTCTTTAAGGTGGTTGACCATTGCACGTATAGTACTCTTTTTTAAAAAATTGGTTGAATAGATAAACAAAATGTGACTAGACAGATATAAATACAAATGAATAGAAAGACACACACAAAACATACACACACTGGAACATTATTCAACCTTAAAAAGGAAGGACATTCTGACACCTGCTATAATATGGACGAATCTTAGGGACATTATGCTTAGTGACAGAAGCCAGACCCAGAAGGACACATCCTGCATGAACCCCCTCCCAGGACGTCCCCAGGGGAGTCCCATCCACAGAGGCAGAAGGTAGATGATGGGAGCCAGGGGTGGGCGAGGGGGTGGGGAGTCAGTGCTTCATGGAGTCAGCGTCTCAGTTTGGGGAGATGGAAAGTTCTGGAGACGGAGAGTGGGGATGGTTGCAGGACAATGCAAGTGTGCTTCACGCCACTGAGCTGTGCACTTAACAATGGTTAAGATGGAAAATTTAGGTTATATACATTTCACCATAATAAAAAAATTTTAAGTAAAAAAAAAAAGACACGGGTAGAAATCTGATGGTTTGAGCACATAAGTGACAAGGTTCTGCATAGTCCATGTTGCCATGATTTAATTCAAGGTAAAAGCCAAAAAGAAACAGGGGTGTCTCCTCCCTGTAAACAAGCAGGAGAAACTCCGGCCTCCCGAAACACACTAAGTTAGGAAGTCAACAAGAAGGTAAAAGCCAGAAAAGTTTGGATTCTGGAGTCCGACGGCTCAGGCTCAAGTCCCTGCCCCAGTTTGCTGGCTGTGACCCCAGGACAGAAACCCAGCCTCCATGGGCCTCAGTTTCCCCATCTGTAAAATGATCTGAGAAAACGACCCAGACTCCCAGGGCTGGGACTGGGGCAGGGCGAATGAGGCACTCACCTCAGGCACAGATGTAAGGGGGTGCCAAAGCACACCGTCATCAGGACAAACAATATTTTTAAAAATCAAAATTAAGGCCAAAAAGTCCATGGTGCACCCAAAATCAAAATTTTCATTAAAACCAGGATTCAACAGGACCAAGACTAGGGTAAGGTAAGTAGGGTCAGATCCCATTTTTATTTAAAATTTTGAGATTTGGGGGCGCCTGGGTGGCTCAGTCGGTTAAGCATCGGACTCTTGATTTCGGCTCAGGTCGTGACCTCAGGGTCATGAGATCGAGCCCCACATCAGGCTCCACACTCAGCGTGGAGCCTGCTTAGGATTCTCTCTCTCTCCCTCTCCCTCTGCTCCTCCACCCCCCAGCTCATGCACATGTGTGCCCACACTCCCTAAAAAAAAAAAAAAAAAAATTTTAATTTTGAAATTTTATTCATCGTAAATATTTTGTCCTTAAATTTGATTTTTTTTAAATACAGCATTAAAGTACTGAATATTTTTGGTGCCGCCTTAAATTTTGTGCCCCTATCCAGAAACCTCAATCTGTCCTTGATACAACCAGGTGATTCTAGAAAAACTGACCCCCTGGGATCCAGTTGTTGGTTTAGTCAGCAAGAAGGTAAATTCAGTTTTCAGGAAATGTTCCAGGGGACAATTTTACTCCACCCCCTGCTTTTTCCGAAGCCAGCCTTTGAAAAGGATGTGCATGCCACCAAGCTTTCTCAATGACCCGGGGCTTCAGGGCCAGGTAAGTTCCGGATTTTATTATTAGTAACAAATTAAATTGACTAACAACCAAAGGAAAGCACACAATCCAGTGACCCTCTGAACCGAAGCATACACAAGCACATTACGAGCTGAGACCTAAGCTGGGCAGCTACCTCCTCTCCCATCGACAGAGCGCTACGGGGCCAGTAGCTGGAGAGGAGGAGGCTGCCCCCCCTCCCCCCATCAACATGATCCGGAACAATCCACAAAGCTTATCAAGAGAGATACCGGGCGCCTGGGTGGCTCAGTCGGTTAAGCGTCTGCCTTGGGCTCAGGTCATGATCCTGGGGTCCTGGGATCGAGTCCCGCATCAGGCTCCCTGCTCTGCGGGGAGCCTGCTTCTCCCTCTCCCACTCCCCCTGCTTGTGTTCCCTCTCTCGCTGTATCTCTCTCTGTAAAAAAAAAAAAAAAGAGAGAGAGAGATACCATGGGCAAGGGGCAACAAACACATCTTCTGCCAAACAGAGCTTTGCAGGGAGCACTGGTTTGTCTGAGGCAGGACAGGACCACCTGCCAGCTTCACCTTCCTTGCCAAATGCACACCTGGGAACTCTGGGGCGCTTTCCCAACTCACGGATTTGGGAGCTCTGGGACCGATCTGGGACTGACAATTCCACCATCACTGTTGTCTTGGACCAGGGTTTCTCGACCTCAGCACAGTGGATATCGGGAGCCAGATCATTCTCTGTCGTGGGCCGTTGGGGGGGGGCAGGGGGTGTCCCGTGTGACGGAGGATGTTGAGCCGCATCCCTGGCCTCCACCCTCTAGATGCCAGTAGCACCCTCCCTCCTCCAGTCATGACAACCACAAATGTCCCTAGATATCGCCAGAGTCGCCCTCCAGTGAGAACCACTGCCTTAGAGCGTGACCTGTGGCGAAGACAGAAGGAAATCACAAAAGTGAACGGGGCTGAGATCGCGAAGACTGTCTGTCCATCCGTCCAGCCCTCAGGTACAGCTGCAGAGGCTCCAGCCCCCCACCCCACCCCATCACACCTCAGTTTCCAGAGTCCCCACAACCCACGTCTCGTATCTCCAGCTCAGCTCTCAAGCCGCACACGCACACGCCATCCACTGCACCATCCACGTGTCCGAGTTTTGCTGAGGATCTGCCATGAGGCCACACCCTGTTGCCACTGCCCTCAACACCCTACCAGCCTGTGGGCAGGCAGAGCCAGAGAGAAGCCTCCATTTGCTTCATGCCCCTCTCTGCCAGCCCCCACCAGCCCTGGTCCCTCCAAGAATTCCTGAAGCACAGGGGCGCCCCAGGCCAGCAGTGAGGGTCCTTTCCCAGCTCCATTTAAAATGTGAGGTTTGGAACGACGCTGAGGATTCCTTAAACCACTACAGGGCACTGCAAGAACTCACCCTCTGTGAATCGTGCGAAGAGTTAGTATTAAATGTCCGTTTTCCTTTTTGTTTTTCTCACCAGGGAATGCTCAGGGTCAGTCCTCCCTTATGGGGTCTTAATGGATCGAGACAAAGAATGTTGGATTTTCTCATTTCTCATAGACAGACTTGACTGAAGACACGCACTGCACGGAGATGGAAAACCAGGCTTTCTACTGTACATACGTGTGATGGGAAACCTATTCGCTGTCCATGACCTGGGCACACATGTGCAAGATGTCAGTGTGAAGGTGGCTTTTAAAACCCAGGATCTGGGGTACCGGGGGGGCTCTCAGCTGAGCATCCAACTCTTGGTTGCAGCTCAGGTCGTGAGCTCAGGGTCATGAGATGGAGCCCTATGTCGGACTCTACACTCCTCGAGGAGTCTGCTTGAGATTCTCTCTCCCTCTCCCTCTGCCCCTCCCACTTGTGCTCTCTCTCTTTATTGTAATAAATAAATAAATCTTAAAAAAAAAAAAAAGGAAAGAAAGAAAGAAAACCCAAGACTCACCATTGATGGATGAATGGATAAACATATGGGGTCCATCCACACACTGGAATATTATTCAGCCTTAAAAAGGAAGGCAATTTGACACCTACCACAACGTGGAGGGACCCTGAGGACACTGTGCTCAGCGAGAGGAGCCAGACCCAGAAGGACACATCCTGCAGGACCCCACTCCCAGGAGGTCCCCAGAGGAGTCCCATCCACAGAGACAGAGAGGAGAGGGTGGGAGCCAGGGCTGGGGCAGGGGGTGGGGAGTCTGTGCTTCACGGGGACGGAGTCTCAGTTTGGGGAGATGGAAAGTTCTGGAAACGGACGGTGGGGGTGGTTGCAGGACCCTGCTGCATCCTCTGGCTAACCACATCAGGTACAAAACTATCCTTATTTTGTAAAGAAGGAAACAGAAGTTTCAGTAATTTGCTCAGGGCATGGTAGATGGAGCCTGGATTTGAACCCAGGCAGTTTGGCTCCAGAGTTGGAACTTTTAATGCTCACACTGTAGAGTCTTCAAATTCAGGATTCCTAATTCTGATTTTCTGCCAATACCCCCTGCCTTCCAGTAAATTCCTTCCACTTCACTGAGTGAATCTGCAAATGCTGCCTTTCTGCTCATGATCACCAAGACGACAGGTGGGAACTATGATGATCACAGGACCCCCAGCCAAGCCACACACACTGGTTGGCCTTGGGCTGGACCCTGGGGACACAAGGGGGCTCACGCATCTCCCAACCCCTGGGGAGCAGGACAGAACGGGTACCAACTAGAGCTCAGAGCTCAGACTGTGAGGTCGGACAGACCCAAGGTCAATGACCAACTCTGCCCTTATGTGAAATCAGGCAAGTGAGCCAACATCCTTGGGCCTCAGTTTCCCCATCTGTAAACAGGAGTTAATGAGTAACAATCCCTACATAACAGCTGGTTAGAAAATTAAACATGCTGACCGCACAGAAAGTGACTAACACAGGTCCTAGAAAATCAGAAGCCCTCGATAAACAGAAGATGCTACTGTCATGTATCCTATTACAAAAGTTAAAGTCTCCAGCAGTCCTAGTTACAGGAGAAACCTATGAGCTAAAATGGGACCAAGAACAGAGACAGAATTCTGTAAGCCTGAGAAGTCATTCTCGGAGAAGAGCCTGTGAATGTGGGTTTTTTAAGGAACAATGGCCGATACATAGGACATAGGCTCTTGAACTTTCTAGAACCCAGGCTGGTCAGCTAGTAACAGCCTGGCCAAACGTTATATAAATCAGCTCCTTTCAAGGATATCAACCCGATGAAGGTGTTTTCTCTTTGTAATCAAACTAAGTATGCGTCCAAAGGGGGGAAATTCAGTGTAAGAAGCAAACCCGGTAGGAGAGGAAACACTCCCCCACCCCCCCGAGAAGGGAGGCAGGCAGTGACCTCCTTCCCTCTGCTGGCCCTGAACCCCTTTCTTCCAACGACCTTTCATTTAGGTCCACCGCAGTGCCTGAGACAACAGGGTCTGGGTCATGTTTCACCTGTGCCCGCCCTCCATGAACTGAAGTTCAGCGAACAAATGAACCAATGGGTTGGAGGCAATGGAAACCTCAAGACGCCTGGGCCACCAGCTGCCCTACGGGAGGGGACAGGTCTTCAGCACTCAAGTTCAAAAAGTTAAAAGCCTCCCCAAGGTCATGGAACCAGGTCTCTCTAACCTGGCTAGAGGTGTTCGTTCCTCGCTACCGAGCCTACCCACAATTAAAAAAAATGACCTTCTCTACAGATGGGCCAAAGTTTGGGGGTTTTCAACCCACCACTACTAGAGCCCAAGTTGAAATAACGGAGGCCAGCTCCATGTCAGGCCCTTGTGTTAGGGGATCTGTGGACATTGTCCTGTGTAATCCACTCAACAACCGTATAAGGCAGATCCGATCATTTCCCCCAATTTTATAGAAGAGGAAACAGAGATGTTAAGTAAATCCCAAGGTCACACAGCAAGGAAGTAGAGAACCAGAATTCGAACCCACGACTATGGGCTCCAGGCCATGCGTGTTAATGTGAACACCAGTGAGCTCAGGCATGCCCAGGCCTCTCGGGCAGTCTCAGATGCTTCCAACGAGGACACAGGGAAGGTCATGGCTCCTCGTATTTGTCCTCTGTGTCATTGTCTAAATCTGGGGGAAAGAATCACGACCGAAACACCACAATAATCTCCCAGATTCTCGGTCCAGGCAGAGCAGACAGCTGCCACCACCACCACCCACATCTGCTCGCCCACTATCCCCCTTTCTCCATTCCACTTCATCAGGACTCCAAAGACTCACAGCGTCGGTAAGCCCCAGAAAATACCGAGCCTCCTTTCCCAACAACGTTCCCCATTTCTGCTTCCCTGTCTTCCTTCTAGGACGTGTTCAGACCACAAGGCCTAGCCTGGTTGGGAATTTGGATGAAAACAGGTACAGGTTCCTGCAGCCCCTGACCGCGTTTTAAGGGAAAGTGGCGGAGGACGCTTAGCCCTGTGCCTGGCACATCCTCAGCGCCCATGAATACTCATGGCTATCATTTTTCTGCAGAAGGCCTGGTAGGAAAGGCTGCATCAGAGTCCAGGGCGGAATGGTGTCTGGGCCGGTGTCCTCAACAGATGAGCAGGGGTGGGGCGCCTGGGTGGCTCAGTCGACTGTGAGTCCGACTTTTGATTTCGGCTCAGGTCGTGATCTCAGGGTCGTGAGATCGGGGCCCCGCGTCAGGTTCCGCGCTCAGCAGGGAGTCTGCTTGAGATTCGCTCTCTCCTGCTGCCCCTCACCCCACTCCCACTCTCCCTCTAAAATAAATACATAAAATCTTTAAAAATAAATAAATAAAAATAAACAAGCGGGGGTGACTGGAGCTCAGCGGACAGCAGCAAGGTAATGGAAAGATGGTAGCAGCCGTTGGAAGGAGAAGGGGCTCAACTAACATCTGGCCCAGCCTGGCCTCTGATGACCTTCAGTTGCCTTGGTCCTGAATCCTAACCCTGAACCTGTTTCCTACTTACTCGGCTAAGACCTGATACTCGACACTTCCACGCTGCCCCAGACCTCCGGCACGCATGTGGCTCCCCTAACTGATGGGCACTATGCCCACCCCTGGCTCTTGGGGGAAAACAGCCACGTCCTTGGTGGGGGGCCGGCTGGAGTGATGATGCTCCCTCAGAAGAGGGTACAAGGAAGCCCACTGGCTTCAGGGACAGGGGTGCCCGCGCCAATGCAGACAAGGAGAGCAAAGAGGACTAAAACTGCAACAGCTCAAACCAGAAGGCGCTCCCGTGTGCCCGGTACTTTGCTTAGCCCATCGCAAGCATTAATTACCTCATTTCATTCTCACCCAAACTAAGAAATGGAAGGGTCAAGGGAAAGAACCTCAGCAGGAAGAAATAAGGGAGCATTCTGAGAGATGAGCATTGTTGGGGATGTGTTAAAGGGAATTCAGGGGCGCCTGGGTGGCTCAGTTGGTTAAGCGACTGCCTTCGGCTCAGGTCATGATCCTGGAGTCCCTGGATCGAGTCCCGCATCGGGCTCCCTGCTCGGCAGGGAGTCTGCTTTGCCCTCTGACCCTATCCCCTCTCATGTGTTCTCTCTCATTCTCTCTCTCTCAAATAAATAAATAAAATCTTTAAAAAAAAAAAAGAATTTAAAAAGGGAATTCAGTGGGTCTCCAGGCTCTGGTGTAAAACTCTGCTGCTGGGTGAAACCTAGGGAGACCAACAGTTCTGGTTTGCCTGGGACTGGTGGGTTTCCCAGGAAGCAGAGCTTCCTAAAGCTAAGAAAGTCCTGGGAAAGCCAGGGGAAGTTGGTCACCCTAGTCACCTAATTATGGCCTCCAAGGTATTTGCCTCTGGCCAATTCTAGGAGGAACAGGAGGCCAAAGTCAGTACAGAATGTGCTTCTTCTTCATGGAACTCCTATTCAACCTTCAAAACCCAGTACAAAAGGTCCCTTCCTCTGTAAGGCAGAGTAGCGCAGCAAAGGCTGGGTTTCTGGAGCCAGACTTTTAGGCTCAAATCCTACCTCTTTTGACGGTTAGAAGGGTCATGTAGCCAGTGGATGGTGCCTAATAAATAATGGCTTGTGGGTGTCCCCAAGTGCTCCAGAGCCCTTAATCTGCTCTGTTACCTGTCCTTGTCCCTCCTTAGACCCAGAGTTCCCTATTTCCCTTCTCTAAACCACCAGAACAGACTGACACACAATTAAAAAAAAAAAAAAAAAGATAAAATCTTGAAACATGTGCAAACCAGTTCATGCAAATCTCCATTTCAGTCTCTCTCCATCACGCTCAAGCCCTGACACCAAGCAGGGCTGTTTTCCACTTGGCTTTTCCTCTCCCGATGATTTCACAAGAGCCCACAGAGAGGCGTGCAGTGAAGTAAACAAGAGAAGCTCTGAAAACCCATTCATGGGCAGCTCAAAGGTGTCGGGCAGCCAGGGTGTGCAGCCAAGTCTTCCGCCGTGGGGACAAGGAGCCTCCGTGAAGCTGAGGAGACTTGCCGACGGCCCCACTCCAGGCGACCAAGCCACATCTCGACCAGAGGAACAAGAATGCACAAAGAAAGACCCTGTGGCCACTGGAGGACCAAGGTCTCAGCCAGTAGCCTGCAAGGGGCAAAGAAGCCGAAAGACGTGTGGTCCCGAGGAAGCACACCGTGGTTAAATATAGTGGAGGGTGTTTGGATGAGGCTCATGTCTGAAAGTGGAGATGGTCCTGGTTAACCAGCCGCAGGTGGGCTTTTGCACAAATACACCCCGGGCACACAGATGCACAGGGGCTGCACAGAAAGAACACTCCAGACTCCGTTAAATAGCCAGGTTGCACTTGCCTCTAAGATGGCCAGCTGACCAAGAGAAGGCGAAGACGCAGGGGTCAGGGGTGGGGTGGGGAGGTCACAGCTGACGTGGGGAGAGGCGAGCGCCCCACCAACGTAGCAGGGGAAAAGAGAGTCTGTCCCCACGTGCTGCCTACCACCTAGACGGGGCTTTCTTGCACGCCAAGCACCTTTCCATCGATCCATCAGCTACTCCTCCCAACAACCTCAGGCATTACTGTTATCCCCATTTCACAGACGAGAAAACCAAGGCATAGAGAGGTCAAGCAACCCGCCTGTGGTCACACAGCGAGCGAGTGGCCGAGCCACAGTGAGACAATGTTGCTATGGGCCAGTCGCCATCATAGGCATAAGATGATTCCTTTCTGTTCTGCCCCACTGCGTGTGACGAAGCATCCTGGGGGGGGACGCTGAACATCCCCTTCCCTGGCTCTTCTTCCAGATTAGTTTGGGGCTACCTGAGTCCCTGCTGGACCCCAGCCCAAACCAAACAAACCTGCATTGCGCCCTGTGCTTTTCTAGTCTACGATGTCACTAATCAGGTGTTTGACAGACGGCATCCAAGAGGATGGTCACTTGTCTGTGTTGCTCCCCATCACCCGGTCCTCTCCTCCTAAGCACGGCACCTGGGAAATCCATGAACCCACCCGCCGTGGACTGTAATCACACTTGCTCAGATTCTTTGGTCCCCCTGGGGTGGAGATGTGGTTTTTGCCAGCAGGCAGCTCTGCAATGCCAAACCACTGATTCTACACACACGTGGCTGACAGCTGCTGGCTCCCGGTTTCCATTTTGCCATGAAAAGGAGAAACCTCTGGAGTGCCCTCCCTCTGCTGGATTCCACGGTCCCGGTCCAGTGGTTCTCAAACAGGGGACAGTTCTGCCCGTTCCCCCCCCCGCCCCCCGGGGGGACACTGGCCGTGTCTGGAGACATCTGTGGTTGTCACAACTCTGGGGAGGGACAGTGGAGGCCAGGGATGCGGCTCAGCACCCCACAGGGCACGGTACAGGCCGCCACCACACAGGGAATGGGCCGGCCTTGAACGCCCGAAGTGCCGGGGCAGAGAAACTCTGCCCCAGCGTGCGAAGATCCCCCTCTCAACTGCATCAAAGCCAAGATCAAAACGTCTCTAACTTTAACACAAAGTCAGGGGGAAAGTCTTGCCGGGCAACGACACTAAAAATTAATTAATTAATTAATTAATTAAATTTAAAAAAAAATTGGGGGGCGCCTGGGTGGCTCAGTCGGTTAAGCGTCTGCCTTCGGCTCGGGTCATGATCCCGGGGTCCTGGGATCGAGCCCCGCATCGGGCTCCCTGCTCGGCGGGGAGTCTGCTTCTCCCTCTCCCACTCCCCCTGCTATCTCTGTCTCTGTCAAATAAATAAATAAAATCTTTAAAAAAAAAAAAAAGACTACTGAGGGTGCCTGGGTGGCTCAGTCGTTAAGCGTCTGCCTTCGGCTCGGGTCATGATCCCGGGGTCCTGGGATCGAGCCCCGCATCGGGCTCCCTGCTCGGCGGGGAGCCTGCTTCTCCCTCTCCCACTCCCCCTGCTTGTGTTCCTTCTCTAGCTGTCTCTCTCTCTCTGTCAAATAAATAAATAAAATCTTTAAAACTTAAAAAGAGAAAAAAAACCAATTTTAAATGCCCAAAGAAGAGATAAATCCTAGAAACCAGCCCCGGTCCCCCCCATACACCCACATTCCAAACAGGCTTCCATATTGCAAAAACGCGGATAAAAACCCCTCGGGCTGGCATGATGCATGTCCCCCCACCCCCCCCACATCCTTCTGCTACTCTTGAGCAACATCTCAGCAGCTCCACTTGGACCCTGGAAATATATGCCAGAGGAGACTTATTACACTAATTTCTTTCAGTAAACAGTTCAAATCTTACCTTGGAAACCAATGAAACAAGGAGAGCTGGCCGCACGGCCCCGTGAATCCTTTCCTCTCAACACCAGCCACCAGGCATTCTGTGACCTTGATGCTTGAAGGGGTAAACACGGATGCCATGAGAATGGCTTGGGTTTTCCAGCATATACGTTTCCCGTTTATGTTCAGCAGGCTTGGGGTGAAAGATCAGATGGCCAGGGAACAAGAAGCAACAGAGAAGATCAGAAAATCAAAGAACGCACAGCCCGTCTGGGACCAAGGGAGCGGCGCTGTGAAGGGGCTGAGTTGTCATCGGGCGAGCACTTGCGTGTTTGCCTAAAGCTGACGTGCGTTTCTCCAAAGCATGTTAGAGTTCTGTATCAATTCTAGCCGGCTCAGAACCTAATTCGGGATGTCGAGCTCCCCATGCACCAAGAGGACCCTCAATTACGGCACATGCTCCGGTCAGTTACACAACAGTGTCTGTACTGAGCCCCGCGTGGTCGTGGACTGGAAAGGTAGCCCACCTCCACGAAGACCCCAGTGGCCATTCAATCATTTCGGTTGGGGTTTTGAGTTTTCTTCCTGAAAACCGACATGTGCCCCTTAGTGTTAACACTGTGTTCTGGAAGGTGTTTTTATCTGTTTCTTGTCGTACCTGGAACAAGGTAGTCTGAGATCCACACCTTCACTCACCCACAGGAATGAGGGTGGCATCACCTGGAAAAAAAACTCTGGCAAACCTGGACCAGACTGTCCCAAACCTGGGGCCTCTCTTGTGGGTCCCCAGTGGGTCCTGCTCATAAAGTCAGCCTCTCTCTGGTTACCATGATACAGGGCAGTTCTGAGACCTACCCTAACCCCAGTGAAGGCACAAGGGTCCCAAGAGTTCTCAGGTCTGAAGCCCACTGTGGGCACGAAGACCTTCCAGGGAAAAGCTGCTCCAGAATGAAGGTGGCCATCTGGCAGGAGGTGACAAACCAACACTCCACCCCGCTTGAAAACTGGGCTGGGGGCTTCAGGGCGATTTTAACAGCTTAACGGCTTAACACATTGAATCTGCCGTCCTTATGAACAGACAAATGCCTGTTGTATCTCTTGGATATATGAGACAGTCAAGAGTTCATGATCACACCCCATTTACTAAAGGAGGCTAAAAACAGGAAGGTCAAGAGTCTTAACAATTATATAATTATCCTCTGCAGTAAAACAATTGAAGCATTCCAGTCCAATAAGGAGTGAGCCCAGCTCACCACGTTCAACTCTGTCATTTAACGCTATTCTGAAAGTTCCTGCCGTAACAAGGTTAACGGCAATAACTGGCATAATTATTGGTAAAGGGCAGCAAATCATCATTATCTGCAGGTGCTACGATTATAGAGTTGGAAAACTGAAGGAAGTCAACACCATGGCTTTTAGAATTAGTACACATTTAGTGAAGGAGCAGAGAACAGAGAAAATACAATCCCTGTCCTGTATTCTGGAAAATTACCTCATTTCATGCTTTTCAGAAATCTCTCCCGCATTAGACAGACAGATACATAGATAAATAGGTGGATGAAAAGGTATGTAGATGGATGGGTAGATGAAAAAATGAGTGGGAATAAAAAGAATGGGTAGATAATGGGTGGGTGAGTGGGCGGGTAGATGGATGAATAGATGAGATAGACAGATAGATGGATGAGTGAATGGATGGACAGATAAATAGGTAGATGGAGGGACAGATGGATAGTTAGACGGATGATTAATGGAGAGATGGAGGGATAGAGAGAAAGCCAGTCAACCTAAGAACAGTGCTCACAAGACTCATGCTGTCTGAAGAAAAATCGTTAAGACACGTCTAAGAATACAAAAGAACCCTTGGAAAAGTGGAAGGGTACAAGGAAATATTATCAAGATGCCACTTCTCTCCAAATCAGTTTATGGACTTATCATCTCACAATAAATCCCACACAGAGCTTCCAAGTCTGTTTGTTTTTGTTTTTTGGGTTTTTTTTTTTTCTTTTTCTTCCCCTCCTTTTTCTTTCCTGAAACTTGGTTACATTTCCCACATTATAAGAAGAACAAACAAAGCTGGGGTGCTTTCAAAAGCTAGGAAGGAAGAATTACGTGGAAGATACTTTATGATCATTTTACAATCATTTTAGTTGTGACGTGAAGGCAAGAAGAAATGCAAAGATCGATGGTTTAGAATAAGGGGTTCTAACATCAGATTCCCCGGAGACCAAGGAAATATATATGACCTCCCGTCCGTGACATGGACCATTCGACACCCAGTGCTGACAAATTTGATTACTTGTCACAATCTCACCTCTCGGCAAAGGTAAACCCCAGATGTGTGTGAAAAGCACAGAACTATTTTTTTTTTTTTTAAAGATTTTATTTATTTATTTGAGACAGAGAGAATGAGAGACAGAGAGCATGAGAGGGAGGAGGGTCAGAGGGAGACGCAGACTCCCTGCCGAGCAGGGAGCCCGATGTGGGACTCGATCCCGGGACTCCAGGATCATGACCTGAGCCGAAGGCAGTCGCTTAACCAACTGAGCCACCCAGGCGCCCCAGAAAGCACAGAACTATTAAAAAAAAAAAAAAAACACAACAACTAACATATGGATAGCTGTTTCCCACACATGGGAGGAGAAAAACTTTCCAGAGTAAGACAATAAGGGAATCACAAATTGGAGGGCGGATGGGAGCACAAATCAGAGTTTGAAAGCCTGAAGGGCTGTGAGTATAAACTCCAAACCCCCCTCACGTCAACCTTTCTGAGGCTTTCCATCCACTTCTGTGCAGAGATGGGTCTCATACAGGGGTCCTGGGGCTGCTGTAACAAAGGACCACACACCACCTGGCTACGACATCAGAAATGTCTCCCGGTTCTGGAGGCCGAAAGCCCAAAATCAAGGTATCCGCAGAGCTGGCTCCTGAGGGCTGTGAGGGAAGGGTCTGTTCCAGGCATGTCCCCTTCGCTTACAGCTGATCATCTTCCCTCCTCAGGTATTTGTCTCTGCATCTGACTTTCCTCTTCTTTTCAGGACACCACTCATTCGGATTAGGGCCTACCCTAATGACCTCATTTTGACTTGATTACCTCCCTAAACAATCCATTTCCAAATAAGGTCACACTCTGAGGTCCTGGGGGTTATGACTCCAGCATCTCTTTTTGGGGGGGGCACAGAATCTAACCCGGAACAGAGCCCACTGGGGCCACAGTGGCAGGTAGGGTCCCAGAGTGTGGCAGATGCCACCTCTGGGCCACAGCAAGCCCACGGGTGCTGGGACACAAGAACCCGCCTCTCTTCTCCACTTCCCTGACAGCGGGCCCCCTTGCCCTGAGCACGCTTACCAGCACCCACCTCTTTCCCCCAACAGACCCAAACTTCCCACTCTTTCATGCACTGAATGTCACTGCGGCCTGCCCCGTTGCAGCCACCAAGCAGCTACTGAAGACACAAAAGATGAAAAAGCCACACAGCTCTCCAAGTGGGACAAGACACTCCCCAGCCTAAAAAAAAAGACACTTCCCAGCCTGCCAAGGACTTTACAACGCACTGGAATGAAACCCCTTCGTCAAACCACAACTCATCTTATCGTCTTCTCTTTTTCTTTTTTAAATTGTGATAAAATATATATAATACTTACCATTTTAGTCATTTTTAAGGACAGGTCAGGGACATTGAGCACATTCACTGCAGTGCAACCACCCCTACCATCCGTCTCCAGAACTTTCTCATCTTCCCAAACTGAACCTCTGTCCCAAAGAAGCACTGACCCCCCCCCCCCAACCTCCTGTCCCCAGCCCCTGGGCTCCCACCGTCTCCTCTCTGTCTCTGTGGACGGGACTCCTCTGGGGACCTCCTGGGAGTGGGATAATACAATATTTGTCCTTTTGCGTCTGGCTTCTTTCACTGAGCACAGTGTCCTCAAGGTTCATCCGTGTTGGAGTGGGTGTCAGAATGGCCTTCCTTTTCAAGGCTGAATCACAGTCCATTGTAGGGATATATTCCATATCTTGTTTATCCATTCAGCTGTTGACAGACATTTAGGTTGCTTCCATCTTTCGGCCATTGTGGATAATGCTGCTGTGGACTTGGTTATGTGAACATCTCTCCGAGTCTCTGCTTTCAATTCTTTGGAGTATGTACTCAGAAGCAGTGTTTCTTTGTTTCGTCTTTTGAGGAACCGCCATACTGTTTTCCACAGAGGCCGCGCCATTTTATGTTCCCACCAACAGCGCCCAAGGGTTCTGATCTCCCCACATCCTCACCAGCACTGGGGTTTGTTTGTTTATTTGTTTGTTTCTGGTATTTTGATAGTAGCCATCCTGGTGGATGGGAGGTGGTATCCCAGTGGCCTCCAGCTTATTACTGGTATCTGTCCTTTCCCTGAAGGAATGTCAGCCTCCAAGGTTAGGAACTCATCTCTACTGTCCTCGGCCACGTCCTCAGAGTCTAGAACAGTACGTGGCACTTAGCAGGGGGACTGGGAAGCAGAAGTCAACTGACGAGCAGCATGGACAGGGAAGATGGACTTGAGGCCATTTAAGGGGTTCGAGCGATAGCCCTCAAAGGCTGTGTGGAGAGATGAGGGGAGAAAGGGCCCCGGCTCCAGGCCCAGTCAGGCTGTGAGCAGGGGTAAAGCTGCAAGCCAACTTGGCAGGAGCTGGGTCCCCTTGGGTGTGGTACCAATTTCTGTCCAAGCCTCAATTTCTTCCTCCGTGAGATGGAAGTGATAATGGTGTCCACCTCCTGAAGTCACCGAAGTGTGGGGAAGGGAATTCACAAGGCATTTCACCTCCCACAAATGTCAGCTTACGGCCTCCCCGAGGAGAGACTAAATCAGGTTGCTCTTCACCCAACAAGGCCCTCCAGCATGCCCAAGAGCCCCAGAGGTCTGTGCAGAAGAGAAACTATCTAGGGAATGTGTTTTCAACAAAGTCAAAGCCAAAGGAACACGTGTCTACAGCCGGAGCTATGGCCTCTAACAGCCTCCAGCTTCCCCGCCTGGCTCGGGACTCGGGAAGCTCACTCCCTTGGCTGGCCCGAGACCTTGGGCGGCCTCTGCAGCGAGAGTCAGGAGCCGAGAGCCGCACCGGCCTGCTGAATCCCAGACACTCAGAATTGTTCACAGAATCTGCACAGCCTGGAAAGCAAGGAAAGAAGGGGGGAAAGTTCCTGATCCTGAAACTTGCTTCTGCGAACACCGTTTTGGTTAAAAGGCTCCACATTGTCTTGATAAAGTTCCAAGTCACCGGGTGTCTGGAGTGTATTTCTGCCACCGCGCGCAATCGACCACACATCCCTCTCCCGCCTCCACCCAATTCTCGGTCGTTGAATCCTAACAGCTCATGGCAGTGGATCTCACCTACCACAACCTGCAGACACCTCTTAAACTTCTCCAAACTTTTCTTAGGCCTCGTCTGGGGCTCGGTCTCGCACTTCTGCATGAAAGGCCTGACGAGCCCAGAGTGACAAGTCCTCCCTGGGCCGCCCCCACCCTTCTCCCAGCGCCCCCTCCCCACTGTTCTCACATTTCTTTCTCCACTCTCCTCTCTCTCCTCCAAAGAATAAACTGAACGACAGCAATCAGTGATGATGGCGACGATTGTGATAAAACAGCAACAGTGTGACTGATTACAGTGTCTACCGTTCCTGCCTTAACCTTATTTGATCTTTACAACTTTATGGTACGTTTCTATTCCCATTTTACAGACGAGGAAACTGAGGGACTTTGGAGAATTCCAGTAACTTGCCCGGCCTCCCACAGGTAGGAAGCGGCAGGGCCAGGTTACAGATCCCAGGGGCTCCCCGTGTGCCCCAGGGATGTGTTTTACTTGATCACAGCTTTTCAAGAAACTTCATACACTCACGCTGTCCACTGAACCAACCTGCCACCTGGACCTCCAGCACTTTCAAACCAACGATGGCAAGTCCCTGCAACTTTGAGCAGCTCGGGAAAGTAAAACATCTTTTTTTTTTTTTTCCCCTCCTAACTACCGAAAGATCTATTTATTCTGGCTCTTAACAAAGTTCTTTAGTAACCCAAAGCTAGAGAGTATACGTATGTGTGTGACTTTTTATTCTTAACCAAACAAATATAGACAACTGGGTTTTTTTTTTCCACATGCTTGACGTTCAACTGCCTCCCCCTCACACTCTTCAATCCGTACTGTGATGTCCTAGCTCTAAATGACTTCCTACTCTGTGCTCGATGTTTTAGGCGCATTATCTCTCGAGGACTCCATGAGGAAGCTCAGACTGTATTTTACCTTTTACAGGTGAGGCTTTTTTTTTTTTTTTTAATCCCAAAAGAATAAACCACCTGCCCAGAGCTGTTGTCAGTTAATAGCGGGTTGAGATTTCAACTCGTCTGAGCCCTTAATCACGGTGACAAAGTGTTTCCTCAAACGTGACTTCCAAGTTGTTTGGCTTTGAATCTTTTTTTTTTTTTAAAGATTTTATTTATTCATTTGAGACACAGGGATACAGAGAGAGAGAGAGAAAGCATGAGCAGGGAGAGAGGCAGAAGGAGAGGGAGAAGCAGGCTCCCCGCTGAGCCAGGAGCCCGATGTGGGGCTCGATCCCAGGACCCCGGGATCACGACCTGAGCTGAAGGCAGATGCTTAACCATCTGAGCCACCCAGGCGCCCCTGAATCTTTCATTTTGATAATTCGGTGTCTGCGGACACAGCCCTGTTAATGGAAACTCCTGAACAACCTTTACAAAATAGAGCCTTGTATTCTCACCAGCTCCTATCAGGGCTTCCTACTTTACACCTTTGCTCGGCATGTCCCTGGGCCCCAGAACAGTGTACCTTTCTAATACATACACACGTTCTGTGTTTGAAATGTGACTAAAGTCACTGTTAAATGTGGGACCCTCGTAGAGATCCAGGATGTGGTATACAAAAAGAACAAACACAGGAAAATCCACCTGCAAACTTTTGTACAGGGAGTAAAATGCTGGTGATCCATTTAAATGTATGCAGCGCTGTGTCGCTCAACATTTAGTTAAAAATACAGTCTTGGCAGTCATTTTAAAAAAAAAGTTACCTCTGGAATGAGGAAGGCAGTTATGATTGGAAAAGGACATGGTGAACATGCAGGGAGCCCAGGCTGTTCCGCTACTCGACCTGAGTCCAACTCCCTTTATAATGACTTGCTAAACTGTGCAGATTCTATGCACTTTCCTGGGGCCAGGGTCCATGGTACAATATAGTCAGGAGGAAAAGATACTGAGAAAATTGACAATTCAGAGTATCAGGACCTAAGGATAAGATTTCAAAATATGTTTTCATATGTTCAAATCATGGAAACGAGGGTTTGTGGAGGAGGGGGGGAAGGAGGGTTCTCCTCCCTTCTTTAAAATATTTCTGGAAATGGATTTTTCACAAATGGTCCTGAGAGCAAATGCCAGAATCGGATCATCACTCCTGACCAGTCAGCCCTAACTTGGGCTGCAGCCCTCCCTTGCCGAACTTTAAACCTGGTCCACAGTCTAAAAACAAGGCAAGGTTCAACCTCCAGCTTTTCTCCCCTTGGAAGATCCTGAGAAGGTCATTAGACCACGATTATGCTTCCCCTTCTCCAAAGAGAGTCTTTAACTTAAGTTCTGACTCCTTGTACTTACAGATGGAAAACCATCCTAACATCTTTGCTCCAAACTCACATGAAAGAGAAGTTCTGGTACGCTCTGGAATAATGTTCCGGGAAGGAGGGAGGGAGGGATGAACATGGGGCACGGGGAACGTACAGGGAGTGAAACCACTGTGTTTGACATCGTAATGGTGGACACATGGCATTATACATTATGTCACAACCCAGAGGATGTCACACACCATGTGAACTTGAACATAAACCGGGGACTTCGGTTAATAACCTTGTATCAATATTTTTTTTTTAAAGATTTTATTTATTTATTTGAGACAGAGAGAATGAGAGAGACAGAGAGCACATGAGAGGGGGGAGGGTCAGAGGGAGAAGCAGGCTCCCTGCCGAGCAGGGAGCCCGTTGCGGGACTCGATCCAGGGATCATGACCAGGATCATGACCTGAGCCGAAGGCAGTCGCTTAACCAACTGAGCCACCCAGGCACCCACCTTGTATCAATATTGGCTCATCAATTACAACAAACGTACAACAGTACCCCCCACACCCAGCTAACCACGGTTTCAGTTACCCACGGTCAACCACATGGTCAACCACGTGGCCAACCACGTGGTCCAAAGCACAGGACCCTCCTTCTGCCACACCATCAGAGGTCCTGCAGCAGCCTAACATGATGTCACAGTGCCCACGTCACTCCCCTCAGAGGCACTTTAGCATCTCACATTATCACAAGAAGAAGGGTGAGTGCAAGACAGCAAGAGCTTTGAGAGATGACATTCATGTAACTTTTATTACGTCATATTGTTATAATTGTTCTATTTTGTTGTTAATCTCTCACGGTGCTTGATTTATAGATTACACTTTCCCACAGGTACGTGTGTACGAGAAAAACCACAGTAGCGCCAGGGTTCAGTACTACGTGTGGTTTCAGGCAGCCGCTGGGGTCTTGGAACAAATCCCCCATGGATAAAGAGGGGGTACTGCTCAAACACCTTAATGAAGATGTGAATAATAGGGAAAGCTGCATTGGGGAGGGTGAGGGACGCCATGAGAATTTTTTTTTTTTTTTTTTTTTACTTTCTGCTCAATTTTTCTGCAAGCCTCAAACTGGCCTTAAAAATAAATGCTATTCAGGGCGCCTGGGTGGCTCAGTTGGTTAAGCGACTGCCTTCGGCTCAGGTCATGATCCTGGAGTCCCTGGATCGAGTCCCGCATCGGGCTCTCTGCTCGGCGGGGAGTCTGCTTCTCCCTCTGACCCTCCCCCCGTCTCATGTGCTCTCTCTCATTCTCTCTCTCTCAAATAAATAAATAAAATCTTTAAAAAAAATAAAATAAATAAATGCTATTCATAAACAAACAAACAAAAGAATAAAATTCTGCAAATGTCCTATATCTGGGGCTAGAGCTTCAGGAAGATTCTCAAAGCTACAACCTGGAGCTAATTAAATTAATAACATCACCCTGTTAAAAACTGGCTGCTCTTCAAAAGACACTGTTAAAAAAAAATGAAAGGGTTAAGGCAGTAAATGGGAGAAAATATTCACAGCACCTCTCTCTGACATCATTATTGATTGCAAATTGTATAAGTAATGAAACAAACCACCTGGGGGCAGAGGACTTTAACAATCTTTCCACAAAGCATATACAGACGCTCAATACATCTGTGAAAAGATGTGCAACACCACTGGTCATCAGACAAACGCAATTAGATGTCAGTGCGCACGCACTAGTATTAAAGAGACTGACCATACCCAGTGCTGGTGAGGACACGAGAGCCACTGGAAACTCTCTCTTGCATCTCTGATGGAATCGTAGTGTGGCGCAAGCACTTAGGAAAACAGTCTGGCAGTTTCTCCAAGCTACACCGTATCAATGCGTGCCTGCCACTCTCAGGTACGAATCCAGGAGGAATGAAAGCATACATTCACACAAAGGCTCACGCACAAATGTTTGCAGCAGGCTTATGCATCATAGCCAAAAACGGAAAACAACCCAAATGTTCTTGAACAGGTAGATGTCCCAAACAATGGAATACTCCTCCGCGATCTTAAAAAGGGATACGCTGTTGATAAATGCAAGAATATGCGGGAATGTCAAAACACGGGCTCTACGTCCAGAGCACACCCCAAGGAAAGGCCAGGCAAGACATGGCGAGAAGGCAGCCCATGTACAAGCCACGAAGCAGGCAGGCCCTCGCCACAAACAGAATCCACTGGTGCCTTGATCTGGAGCTTACCAACCTCCAGAGCTGGAAGAAATAAATGTCTACTGTTTAAGCCACCCAACCTATGGTGTTTTGTTATAGCAGCCCGAGCTGACGGAGACACCTACCCAAGGCAGTATTTGCTCTGTCTACATGGGCAATCCTGACTTGCCTTACCCAAAATGCCAGGGTCAAATGCCAGGGAATGCCACAATTCCAGCCGCCCACCCCAGGGCAGCGCTGCTGGCCCCCTCCTGGCTCTGTTCGCCTTGAATTTTCTCAACAGGGACCCCAGGGCATGGGGAGAGCAAGGCAGGCACGTGCTGGCTCGCCGTGCCCAGCTGAGGACTCAGAAGAATCCATCTGGGAGAGCCCCAGGAGTCGGTAACTAGAGTAAGAGGTCTACGCCTCCCTGCGACATCCCAAACCAGAGTGACGAAGGCACCTGTGGATCAGAGACCTGCCCGGTCCGCCCCTTTGCAGCGCACACGCACCTAACATGCCACAGGGCACGCTTGGTCTCCCGCAGAGATCCAGAGGCCGTGAGACCCGCTCTCAGATCCTATCACCTCTGCCTCGGAGAGGAGTTACGCAAACCGTACTTTGTTCTATTAGAAAGAAAAACAATATAAAGTGAGAGGACAAGAGCCCTGCTGGGTTTCAGCTTGCTTTTGTACAGGATGTCATTGAGCTGACAAAACAGCTCTGTGCTCCACATCCCGACTGATTCCAAGGTCGGCACTGTAAGTCGGGCAGGGACTCAGCCGGCAGCCGGGGGGCCGTCCACACGGGGACACCAGGGTAAGGACTCACTGGAACTCAAGGTGGGCCAAGGCTGCCACCAGGCACGGCTCGTGATCGCTCCACACCGCACTGCGAAGAGTGGGTCCAGAAGCTGCCACGTTGGTCAGGCCACCCTCTGATGCCTCAGTTTCCCCTTCTGTAAAATGCTAAGCTGGAAACAACCTTAAAACGTCCACCAATGCAGAAATTAAAAGTCTGATACAGATTCATATTTACAAAGAATTAAAAGTATGATATAGATTCATATTTACACAGAGAGTATTAATAGATCCAAGAGGGGAAAAAAAGCAGATTGCAACAAAGGCATCAGATAGCATCATATAACCTCATTTTCTAGAACACATTAATGGGATTTCAATTGACACACATATGTTTGCAGAGGCAATTATGAAAGATTTCTTATCAAAATTAAGAAGCCATGCTTGGGGGTAAGGGTGGATTTCAGAGTGACATGATACTTTTCCTTTTACCTATATTTCTCAAAAATAAGCACGGATAACCTAAGAAATAAAAAATATACATTTTTTGAAAAGACCTACTAAATGTTTTTTTTTTTTTTAATATGGGCAAGATTAAACCACAGAGTCTAGGGATTTGCAACGTAATTGACAGCGGCCCCTCCTCTTACCCATGGGGGATACATTCCGAGATCCCCGCGGGATGAAGGCGCGGATTGTACCAAACCCTATATATTTTATGTTTCTCCTCTATGCACGTATAAATTGGGCACAGCAAGAGATGAAACAACAGCCAATAATGAAGTAGAACATTACAACGGTAGACCATAATAAAAGTCACATGAATGTGCTCGCTCGCTCTCTTTCAAAATATCTTAACTGTGCCGTCCTCATCCTTCTCGTTCCTGTGATGGGAGGAGATGATAAAATGCCTACGTGATAGGACGCCGGCGACTCGTGATCCTCTGACATTCACCAGGAGGATCATCTGCTTGCTGCCAACAGCTGACCACAGGTAACTAAAACCACAGGAAGCGAAACCGTAGATAAGGGGGGACTACTGTGGGGCGCCTGGGTGGCTCAGTCGGTTAAGCGTCTGCCTTTGGCTCGGGTCATGGTCCCAGGGTCCTGGGATCGAGCCCCGCATCCGGCTCCCCGCTCAGCGGAGAGCCTGCTTCTCCCTCTCTCACTCCCCCTGCTTATATTCCCTCTCTCGCTGTGTCTCTGTCAAATAAATAAATAAAAATATTTTAGGGGCGCCTGGGTGGCTCAGTCGTTAAGCGTCTGCCTTCGGCTCGGGTCATGGTCCCAGGGTCCTGGGATCGAACCCCACATCGGGCTCCCTGCTCGGCGGAGAGCCTGCTTCTCCCTCTCCCTCTGCCTGTCACTCTGTCTGTGCTCTCTCTCTATTTCTGTCAAATAAATAAATAAAATCTTAAAAAAAAAAAAAGAGGGGAGACTACTGTATACAGCAACACAAGGGAGTGATTAATCCAGCTCAGGACAGTGGTTATTGGGTGGGAGGGTGGGGGCCGGGTATGAAAAAGACTGGGACCTTTGGCCCATCAAGGGGCTTAAGTGGGAACCGTTCTTGAGCTGAACGAAGGTAACGAGCGTACTCACGCCAGAGCACTAGTTCTCGGCCGGGGAGCATGGGACAGCAATGCCTGCAGACGGTTCTGGTTGTCATGACCCAGGACATGCTGCTGGGACCCCACCACGCACAGGACGGCCCCCACAACACAAAAATATTTGGCGCAAAATGTCAGCAGGATTCAGACTGAGAAATGCCCGCCTAAACTCCTCACGTTTAAAAGAGAAAAAACAGAAGAAACAAGCATTCGTGATCAAGAGACATATAAGAGAGGACCAACTTTATAAGTGGTCCAGAAAAATGTATGTTAAGACCCCAGTGATATACCCTCCCACACCCTCCACCTGACCCCAAACGAAAAAGGCTGACATTATTAGTTTGGGGAAAAGATGTGGGGGGAAAACACAGTGATTTTTATTCTCTACCAATGTGAGTAAAAATTTAAAATGTTTTCGGGGCACCTGGGTGGCTCAGTCAATTAAGCACCCAACTTTTTTTTTTTTTAAGATTTATTTATTTATTGGGTGGGGAGGGGCAGAGGGAAAGGGAGAATCTCAAACAGACTCCCCGCCTAGCTGGGAGCCAGACGCAGGACTCAATCTCAGGACCCGCAGATCATGACCGGAGCCGAAATCAAGGGTCTGGGTCCAACGCTTAAGAGACTGAGCCACCCAGGCGCCCCAAGTGTCTGACCCTTGATCTCAGCTCAGATCTCAATCTCAGGGTTGTGAGCTCAAACCTGAGGTTGGGCTCCGTGCTGGGCATGGAGCCTACTTAAAAAAAAAAAAAAATTAATGTTTTCATTGTTAATTGCTTTAGAAAACAAATAGCCCTTTTGTGTTCAATAATTAATTTAAATTTTTTTAAACCTGTCTGTGATGCTATGTTAAAATTGATAATGTAAAATTGTGACACAAAGTATTTGCATGTTACGTATCTAACAAGCTATTAAAAATAAAAGGTTTCTGGGGCGCCTGGGTGGCTTGGTCGTTAAGCGTCTGCCTTCGGCTCAGGTCATGATCAGGGTCCTGGGATCGAGCCCCACATCAGGCTCCTGCTCGGCGGGAAGCCTGCTTCTCCCTCTCCCACTCCCCCTGCTTGTGTTCTCTCTCTCACTGTCTCTCTCTCTGTCAAATAAATAAATAAAATCTTTAAAAAAATAAAAAATAAAAGGTTTCGGTCAAAAAAGAAAAGAAAAGAACTCCTCCAAAGAAGGACTCCTTAGGGTCAGCACTTGGCTCTCAGCCTCCGCCTGCAGCCAAGACAGAGAAAATGAGGTTTTGGATGATGGACCCGATCCTCCCGTGGGATGTGAACCACCATTGCCAGCCCCCCCCCACCCCCACCACCACCACCACCACCACCAACCCCAACACCACTCTTAGTCATGAACAATAAAAAAAGTGTAAGGAACACAGACTCCAAATGGCCGAATAAAACCTTTATTAGATTTCAAACGAAAACTCCTACTGTAATACTTCTAACATGATACAGCCCCGTAAAAATAAAGATGAATCACAGACCGTTTTTAAAGGAAAGGTTTGACCACGTGACATCACAACAAGTCACACTGATTGGTAGCATCCTCACGCTGAGAGCAAGACCCAGAAATAGGAAAGAGGGCCAAACAGTGGGGCAGCCCACAGGTCAAGTTCAGCGCTGGCCCGGCCCGCGCTCCTCCAGGCCAGCATCACAAAACCATAAGCACATGACGAGGGAAGGAGAAAGTGCCTTTGCAAAAACTAGTTCCAGCTGTCTCAGGAGGCTAGGATAACAAGAGTGAGCGAGGAAGAAGAAGGCTTCCCAGCTCTGGTAGGGCAGAGATATTTTGCCAGCGAGGTGAAGCCTTTATTTCCACACCCCCACGTGCACGTCTGTCCCAGGGGGGTACGTTTTTCTGGTGGAACGGTAGATTGTGAGCTCTGACTCTAAATTTGCCTACTCCAGCAGCTTCCAAGCAGCCTTCGTAGAAGCCCATGGAACAGTCACTCGGCTACCAAGAGGCCACACGCAGTTATAAAAATGCACAAACTCGACGGGTCACGACAAGTTAAATTTTTAATCCCGTCAACTGGAGATTGAGACAACCCATCAAAATGAACGGTTAATGTTTTTTTTTTTAAATCCCTAACGACTAGTGGTTAAAACTCACTCAACTGGAGAGGCCGAGTAGCAGAGTCACAAGGGCACGTGGTTTAGAATCAAAACAGACCGTGGGCTAGATGCCAGTCCTGGCCCTGCCCCCACCCCCTCACCTGTGCGACCTTGGGCAAGTCACTTTCCCTCCCATGGCGCTCAGTTTCATGGGCTGTTAAACTAGGCTGTAAAGCAAGGATAATTCCTAGGGTGCCTATGAAGATTAAGTCAGAGCATTCATATAAAGTGAAAGCGAGTCGGCCCTCAGGAGCAGCTTTCCCAATACTGATTATCAAAAATAACAAATCAAAATTATATTCACCAACTCTTTCGAAAACAAGAATGCTAGATAGCCAAAACTTTGGAGGGCAGCCAAAGCCAAGTTCAGGGGCTGAACTCATGGCCTTAAAAGCTTTAATTGTATTCAGAGGACATTATCAAATTCTTCATTCATTCATTCATTCATTCATTCATTCCCCAGTTTATTCCAAAAAGGATTTCAGTGTCTGGTGAGTCATCCAAACATTTAACACCAGGCGGGGGAGGGGGGAAGGCAAAAGCATGGCTCAGAATAATCTAAAAATGAAAAAAATTAAGATTCCTCTAAATAACTAATAAATTGCGGAGAAAGAATTGATAAATAAATCCAACATCTGCTTTCCTGGGGGGAGGGAAAAAAAACTGGCAAATCCAAATGGATATAAGGAGACTATACAAACAAGATTATAGCAAACATAACAGCATGCTATTAAATCCAAAAATCTCAAGGAAATGATCACTAAGAAAATACAGATCACAAAAGCTGACTCAAAAAGATCTTACCAGAGGTTAAAAAAAAAAATTTCAGCTGAATTCTCTAACAACCTAGTATGAAATTTTCAAAGGTTATCGAAGAATTACTTCCCCAGAAGGTTATATAGTACCATATGATTTTTCCAACAAATAATTGGTTCTTCAAGTAAGTGTTAGGCCTGATGCCATAATTCCAAGATATTTAAAATGGAAACTTGCCTAGTTCATATTATGTGGCTCGAATATCAGATAATAAAACCTAATGAAGAGATTGCAAAATCAAACAGACCAAAAACATAGCACAATTTCACTCATGAACACAGATGGCAAAAATCCCCCCAAAATAATAAAAACCAACCAGAACAAAGCAAACCTAGCAAATCAAATTCAACACTATGCTAAGAGAATAATTCATCACAACCAAGTAAGGTTTACCGCAGGAAAACGAAGATGATTTTATCTGAGGATATCTGTTAATCATGGATGTCAGGTCATACCACTGTTAAATATTTAATATTAGTCGTGAAGCCCAAGTCAATAGAAGAAGTTTTTTTTTTTAAGATTTTATTTATTTATTCATGAGAGACAGAGAGAGAGAGAGAGGCAGAGGGAGAAGCAGGCTCCCAAGGAGCAGGGAGCCCGATGCAGGACTCAATCCCAGGACCCTGGGATCACGACCTGAGCCGAAGGCAGACGCTTAACCATCTGAGCCACCCAGGCGCCCCAATAGAAGAAGATTTAAAACTGAAGTGAGAGGTACAAAATTTAAAACAAGATTAAAAAAAAAAATGACCAAAATTTGTACAGGATAGAACTGCACACAATGAAAAAAAAAATTTACAACTGACTCGTCAATGCCACTAAAGGATCTGGATTCGGGATAAATATGCCCATTCACAGTAGCAACAATGAACAACAAAAACTCTACACACAGGGGCGCCTGGATCATGCAGTTGGTTAAGCATCCGAGTCTTGATTTTGGCTCAGGTCGTGATCTCACCATTTTGAGATCAAGCCCCACGTGGGCTCCCTGCTTAGCAAGGAGTCTGCAGAGATTCTCTCCTTCTCCCCGTGCCCCTCCCCCTAGCTTGCACTCTCTTTCTCTCTCTCTTTTAAATAAATAAATAAATCTTTAAAAAAAAAACCTCAGGGTGCCTGCATGGCTCAGTCAGTCAGGCGTCTGCCTTCGGCTCGGGTCATGATCCCAGGGTGCTGGGATCGAGTCCCGCATCGGGCTCCTTGCTCAGCAGGAAGCCTGCTTCTCCCTCTGCCTGCCGCTCCCCCTGCTTGTGCTCTCTATCTCTCTGCTAAATAAATAAATAAATAAATAAATAAACAAACAAATCAATAACTCTATGTTATAGGAATCATAGCAAGAAATATACAGAATAAATATTTTTAAGAGAACAACATAAAAAGATTTGAACAAATGGAGCAATTGATTACATACCTGGATGGGAAGGAAAATTACTAAAATATTAAGTTGTATCTTCTCAAATTAATTTACAGATTTAATACAATTTTTTTCATCAAAATTTCAATGGGTTTTATGTGTGCTGGAGGAGGTTGATTTGGAGATTCTTAGGTTCAACCAGAAAAGATAAACACTTTGAAAAAGTGCAAAAGGAAATGCTAGATCTGCCATTAATAAAACATGTTCGAAATCTATGGAAATTAAATCAGTATGGTACTGTGCCTATAAGAATAGACACAAATGAATGAGACAGACCTGGCATCCCAGAAGCTGGCCATGGTGTTTGGTTGAATTTAATAAATGATAAAGAAAACATCAAGAGTCCTTCTGGGAAAGGAACTGATTATTCAATCATTGGAATTCAGGAAATTAAATAACTGCTCAGGAAAATCATTTTAGGTTCTCAGTTACACCACACACAGTCTTGGGTGTTTGAGCAAGCTCTAAGTCCTGGCTAAAATGTCTCAAGAGTGCCCCGGCATTTCCCGCCCTGGGGTTCTGCGGTAGATGGCAAAAACCACCACAAATTCCTCCCCTCTGATCAAGAGGTGGAGTCTATCCTCCCTCCAGCTTCCCGCATCCCTTAGCCATGTGACTTGCTTTGACCAATAGGAAATCAGCACACATGAAGCAGAGAGAGACTTGGAAAACACTTGTGGCTCTAGGGATTAACCTCTTGCTACTTTTGGAACCTCCAGACCATCATGTGATCCAAGTATAAGCTAGCCTACTGCGGGATGAGCGGCCACAGGGCGGAAAACCAAAGCATCCCAGTTGACAGCCCAGTACCAACTGCCAGCCATGTGACTGAGACCATGCTGGATCACCCAGCCACCGGCCATCCCACCAGCTGATCCCAGACTCAGGAGAGAGCCAAGACTGTGTCTGTGGTCAGCTGATGGATCCAGCCCAGAAAACCCGACCCGCTAACCCACAGAATCATGAGCAAAATAAATGACAGCTGTGTAAAGCCATTTTGTTTCAGGGCGGTCTGTTACACAGCGAAAACTAGCTGATACAAGTTCCAAGAGAAAGTCTTACGTCCTCCCAATAAACCACACCCCCCACTGCAGTTTAGGTTGGTCTGAGTTGATTCCCATCACTAACAATCATGAGTTGACTGAGACGCTCAATGCTGCGCCAGGAAGACAAAATCAGACTGGGGTTCCCTCCCTCAGTCCCTTCCCCATCTGGAGGCTACTTCCTCTCTGCTACCCCCTTCTATTCTGCTTACACTGAAAAGCACTCTGTTCCCTGTTCCCCCGAGAGAGAAGAGAAGCCAGGAAGGAGCTGACATATTCCTCATTCTTGATGACACTCTCATACCCCACTCAACACACGTACCCCTTCCTTGTTCCTCTTCTCGCTCACATGTACCTAGAATAGCCTCTTTGTTGTGTGTGTGCAACTTTCCCACGGTCTCTCCTTCCTCTATTCTACAGATTCTCAAGAAGGTACAAAGGTTGAAAAACAATTCAGTGTTTTATTTCAGAGTTAAGAGGGGGAAAAAATCAAGATCAAAAAAGAGCAGAGGAATGAGATTTTTATTTATCAGAAGAGGGGACTATCAGGTAAAAGTTGAGGAAAAAATGATGGGAGATGGGGTCCTTTACCATTTTCTCATTTCAGATGAAGAAACTGAGGCTCGGAAGAGCCAGACAACTTGTCCAAGGTCACATGACAGATACAGGTCTCAAATCCAGGTCTGTCTGACCCTAGAGCTGTCTTTAACCATGGAATGAAATGCTCTAGAATGATGAAGATGCTCTAGACCAACGCTGCCCGACAGAACTTTCTGGAATGATGAAAATGCTCTACATCTGCACCGTCCGAATGTGGTGAGTGTAACCGAGGAACAAGTGTTTCATTCCGTTTACTTTTAATCCATTTAAACTCTGCCACATGTGACCAGTAGGGCTACCTTAGGGAGAGCCCAGCTCTGGAGTTCGCCATGTTGGTTCTCCACTGCCTTCAGAGGTGGGACCCTCAACATCCTTACCCTCGCCAAAGCCCACCCACCCATCCAGGAGGAGCAGCAGTTGAACAATGTAAGCCATGCAGGGGAGAAAAATGTGAGCGAAACGGGGCTACCACCTAACCTAGCCTTCTAGAGATACTCTAATGTCCTGTAAAATAAAACAGACAGCCCACGCCACTTTATACTCACTGAGCAAGAACAGACCCTGAAGAACGGATTCCCATTGACCATTCCTGGCTGGCTAGAACCTTTTCAAGACCTCCTTCACCAAGTTGGGGAAAAACAGAAATTTGTTTGTCTCTTTGTAGGCAATATTCGCACTGTGGGTCAAGGGGGAATCAATGCCATTCTCTGACTTCTTTGATACAGAATTTGTAACTTTTATGACCTGGGTCCACCTTAGCTTCCTTCATCCCTCCTCCCAAGACCTCAAGGCCAATGTGCCACTGTGTCCTTCACTCTCTCACATCCCCAACTCCTGTTTTTCATCCTACAGATGCCCACTGCTGTTATTTGCCATCCCCAACATGAGACATTTGTAAACTCCCAATGGCCAGAAGTCACAAAATCAAGTCAAGCAGTGCACCAGGCTAGTGGCTGTCTTTCAAAGGCATCCTTTCAAAACTGTGAAGAAAGTCTGTGAAGAATTATGCCCTCCTCTGAACCACATGGGCATCTTTTTTTTTTTTTAGAGAGAGAGAGAGGGAGAGAGAGAAAGCGTGCAGGAATGTGGGGAGGGGAGGGACAGAGGGAGAAAGAATTTTTTTAAAAGATTTTATTTATTTATTTATTTGCTAGAGAGAGAGAGAGAAAGAGAGCACAAGCAGGGGGAGCGACAGGCAGAGGGAAGGAGAAGCAGGCTCCCCACTGAGCGGGGGGCCCGATATGGGGTTCGATCCCAGGACCCTGGGATCATGACCTGAGCTGAAAGCAGACGCTTAACTGACTGAGCAACCCAGGCACCCTGAGAATTTTTTTTTAAGATTCATTTGTTCATTTGAGAGAGAGAACACACACAAGCAGGGGGGTGGGGGAGGACAGAGGGACGAGCAGGCTCCCTACTGAGCAGGGAACCCAACGCAGGGCTCAATCCCAGAACCCTGGGATCATAACCTGAGCCAAGGGCAGATGCTTAACTGACTGAGCCTCCCAAGCACCCTGGGAGAGAGAGAATCTTAAGCAGGCTCGATCCCACTACCCTGAGATCATGACCTAAGCCAAAGTCAAGAGTCAAACGCTTAACTGACTGAGCCACCCAGGTGCGCCCAGGCGGGCATCTTTAAGACAATTCTCCAACTTTTTTTCTTCATCAAATTCATCCCCATTTGGAACATCTCTCCTTTCTCGGATTCATCTGTTGTTTTCCCTCTGGAACGTGTCTCAAGGTCTTGTCCACTCTGTCTTCTGCAGAACCGCGAGCCCTAAGATCAACTTCTTGGGTGGTGGTGGTTGTTTTTTTTTCCTTGCCCTTGTAAAAGTCCTTTGCAAATAACCCTCATACCTCGCTGACTTATAAAAATAATTTTCTTAGCAAAAGTTGCCTTCATAAAGAACACAAAGTTTTGTTAACGAAGTTCAGTCTATGCCTTGTTTATTATACACTAAAAACAGGGAGACCAATGAGTACCATTTTACTACATGACAGAATTTTCAAATTTTAAAAAGGAAGTAATAATCAAAGAGCCACAGCCTTGCCCATAGGGAAGTAGCAGCCATTGGGCTACACATTCATTTTGTGTGGTTTTCCGAATCTGTGTCTTCTTTGATAATACAATAATGCTTTTAAAAATAAGACCAGGGGCACCTGGGTGGCTCAGATGGTTAAGCGTCTGCCTTCGGCTCGGGCCATGATCCCAGGGTCCTGGGATCGAGTCCCACATCGGGCTCCCGGCTCAGTGGGGAGCCTGCTTCTCCCTCTGACCCTCTCCCCTCTCATGCTGTTTCTCTCTCGCTCGCTCTCTAAAAAAAAATAAATAAAATCTTTAAAAAAAAAAAAAATAAGACCAAAGGCAAAAAAAAGAAGAAAAGAATAAGATAGGAGTAAATCTCGACTCAATTTATTAAACAGAATTACTAAATGACCCAGCAATCCCACTCCCAGATGTATCCCCCGAGATAATTGAAATTAAGTATTCAAACAAAAGCTTGTACACGAATGTTTTAGCAGCATCACTCACAATAGCCAACAGGTGGAAACAACTCAAATGTTCATCTACTGGTAAATGGATACACAAGACCGGTATATCCATACAATGGAATATTATTCAGCAAGAAAGAGGAACAGGGTCCTGATATATGCTACAACATGGACGAACCGCGAAACCATGTCTAGGGAAAGAAGTAAGACATAAAAAGCCACATATCACCTGATTCCATTTATACTGAAACATCCAGAATAGGTAAACCCACAGAGACAGAAAGCAGACTGGTGGGGGCCGGGGAGGGGATGGGGGGTTGCGGGGAGGAAGGGTGGGGGACGGGGAGTGACTGCTAACGGGCACAGCTCCTTTGTGCAATGATGAAAAGTATGTAGTGGTCATGGTCACACAGCACTGTGAATGTACCTAATGTCACTAATAGTAAATCTTACGTGTACCTTACCACAATAAAAAACACTGGGGTTTTTTTGGGTTTTTTGTTTTATTTTGTTTTGTTTATTTTTTTAGCTTTTTTTTAATTATGCTGTTAGCCACTGTATAGTACATCCTTAGTTTTTGATGTAGTGTTCAATGATTCATTCCCAGTTTTAAAGAAGGGAAATCTGGAATGCTTCCTATGAAGCCTGTCTTGCTTTTGCATATCCCCTGCTGTGATAGCCCGCAGTTTCTTTGCAAAGGTGAAAGCCTTTAGCTTCCACACCACTAACAAGACAGCCTGTGGCAGGACTCCCATCTGCCCATGGATCAGGGCTGCAGGTGGTCGATTAGCAACACGGATGCTATGCACACTCGTGCCCGTGTGACTAGATGTCGGCACTTGAAACCCTGTCCTTATCGGATCTTCCAAAAAGAACAGCTTCTCCTAGGCAAAGCACTTGGAAACACTCTAGAAAAAGCCCATCAACGAACCTCCCTCTCTAGACGGCAGCCAGCAAGCCTGGGGTCATTAAAGACCCAAGACCCTCCTTGATGAAACAAAAAAAGAAGCAAAGAAACTTCTATAAGGAAAAGGTCAAAGGACCCTCTACCCAAAACCCTCCAGGCACTAGACGATTGTGGGCTTTTATCTACCAGATGCCCCCCAGCGCCGACTGATCCATGCTCCATCCCGTGCCTCGGAGTCCCGTGGCTTGAGGCTGGGTTGGGAGATCTTGGGTCACTTCCCAAACTTAGAATTGGAGGAAATTAGCCCAATTACTGCTACCCATATGGCCCCACCCATGACAGACAATGGGGCCCCAGAGGAAAGCAATGGGTTTTTCTTTTTTTCTTTTTTTTGTGTCCTATTTAACATTATTTATCTCTAAGCCTGAGCTAGCACAAACGCCCTCCAAGCCTGAGAGAGAGACAGAGAGAGGGGGGATACGGGGAGCAGGAGAAGAGAGAAGATACAATTTTGAAACTCTTCGCTGGGAAAGCAAACATTCTATCAGGGACAGGTGTGTGGAGAGAGGAGGACGACCACATGGTGCTGGCTTCCAAGCCCAACAGGACCTGAGGTCCCCGGGACCTCCCTGCGGCATTTCAGGTGTTCAGTCACAAAGAACAGATTTTAATTCTGACAAAAGGCCTGGTGACACGGTGGGAAATAACTGGTCAATGAATTTCGTCAAGGAGGAGGGAATAAAAGAAAAACTTGTCAGACCAGTTACCAAGTTACCAGACAGCCACCTCTCCATAATTATGTATTTAACTCTACACCACCTTCTTCCAAAGGATTGGGCCAATTTACTTCTCTAGGTGAAAAAGTAGTTAATTGGAATCCCTTAAGCCCTCTCCAGGAAGCCGGGCACTCGTCCAAACTTAAGTCTGAATCTTCACTACTGAAGATTTGGACAGTACTGTCCCCAAGATGCCAGGGAACCATGCAGTCAACTGGTCTACCTTCTTCCCTCAGCATCCTGGAGGCTACCCCAACACTTTCTGCCTACCTAGCTTATAACCTTAGAGTGAACGTCTTTCACTTTTTCTCCAACTCAGCAAGGACTTTGGGGTCCCAGCAACATGCCTGGCTCGGCACAGCTGTTCACTCACTATCAGTGCAACAGGCCACCCGGAATACAGCCCCAAAGTAATCTTTATGACCTCTCCCTTGGGCCACAGGAAAACATCTGGCAGCCAAAGCACACGATGGTCTGAGGCTCTTCACAGCATGAGGCAGCCTCCTTACTCTTGCCCACAAAAGGCATCTATGTTTTTCATCATTGCCATCCCACCCATCTGGAACACCCTTCCTTCTTCCCCTCTTTCTAAGCGTCATTGGCCAGCCGAACCAAACCACTCCAATCTGGAACCACCACTCTCCTTCCACAAATGTCAACGGCAACTTGTCATCCATCGAGCCTGGGCAGGACCGGGAGCACGTGCTCTTTCCTGCTACACAAAATCCAGTCATCTCCAAAACCAGAAGTTCCTTTTAAAAATTCCAATCATCTCCATGATAAGGAAATTACCATGACCCTGGATTGTTGCTTCCCCTCCCCCCCTCCCCCGCCCCAGTTTGGTGCTTTTAGTCCTCTCCTTGATTTTTTTTAAAAGATTGTTGGCAAAGGGGCACCTGGGTGGCTCGGTTGGTTGGGCGACTGCCTTCGGCTCAGGTCATGATCCCAGGGTCCTGGGATGGAGCCCCGCCATCGGGCTCCCTGCTCGGCGGGAAGCCTGCTTCTCCCTCTCCCACTCCCCCTGCTTGTGTTCCCTCTCTTGCTGTCTCTCTCTCTGTCAAATAAATAAATAAAATCTTTTAAACAAAAAAAAGATTGTTGGCAAAAACAAAAAGGAATATGGGTGACAAATTCAAATGGCCCCTCATGCTACACGATCCACCATCTTTTATTACTATTATTCAATACCCGTGTGCATGTGTTAGACTTCCCTGTTTTCTGCAGGGACCACAGTGACAAAAAGGAATTTAATTTATCAATATTCTGCAGCAATATTATCTAGAGAACATCGTGATTTCCAGGTGCTCTGGCTCACAGACATGTCTTGAACCACCAATCTGATGACTCACTTGAGGGGAACGGGAAGGGGGGGGGGCGCCTACCTGCCTCGTGACATCTCCTGCCAGCTGGGCTGCCCTGGATGGTTAATTCACTCCTGCCTTTTGACTCCCCAACCAAACAAGAGCTTCTGATGTAAGGTAAGGTAAGGATGGCATGCCATACCTCGCAGTGCCCCTCGGTGCCAGCAAGGGGCAAGGTGACCACGTTGGCCGGATGCTAGGATGCTCCCGATTTCCAGCGAAACCAGCCTCCACCCCCCAATACGCCCCCTCATCTTTATAAGGTGCATAGCCAAGACCAAAGGTCGGCACAGTTTTTTCTGCGAAGAGCTATACAGTCTCTGTTGCAACTATTCACAGCACCAACCACAGCCACGGGCGTTATGTAAATGCACATATGAGCGCGCTTGGCCGTGTTCCAAGGAAACTTTATTTGGGGACACTGAAATGTTAATTTCATAGCATTTTCACCTCTCATAAAATATTATCCTTTAGATTTACACACACACACACACCCAACTTTTTAAAATATAAAATGCATTCTTAGCTCATGGGCCACACAAAAATCACTTGATGGGTCAGATTTGCCCCGCGGGTCAGTTTGCTGACCTCTGGTCAAGGGCACCCGACAAGCCTGAGGTCAAGCCATTTCCCAGCAAGGTCTCCAAGAGTAAGTTCTGAATTACTCCCCTGGCCTCAGTGTTTCCCCTTCTGTAAAATGGGAATCATATCCTCTCCTGGGCTGTCACTGTCAAATGCTTAGCACTTAGTAGGTGCTCAGTAAACACTGGCTAGGCCTGAGTGGTCAAAGACGCCATTGCTTTTCTACCTGATAGGTGCTGGGGCCACAGCAATAAATGCCACAGTCCCTGTCTTCAAGAAATCCCAGCCTGATGGAGGAGGCAGCTACTGTAAGGGGGGATGAAAAGAGCTGTAAGAAAAGGCAGCCAGAATGTTGGCAGGCTAGAATTCCAGGGACTTCCCCTGCCCCTCCATTTCTTTGTCTTCCGTACTTCCCCAGCTCTCCACCTGGAGTGCAGGAGAGCACAATGCTTAATAGCTCAAATTCTGGGCTCCAACACCTGGGTCCCCAGCTGGAATCCCATCTCCAATGTTCGCTAGCCGTGTGATCCAGGGCAAGTGGCGTACCCTCTGGGGGGGCCTCCGTGGCCTCGTCCGTGAGAAGGAATTGCGGGGGGGCTCAATGCAGCATCATCAGCCAAGCGCTTAGAACAGGGCGTTGACTACCAAGAAGGTTCTGATCATTAAAATGCCAAAGGCGGAATTAAATAGTTAATATTTAATCTAGAGAGAGCACCCCAACGTTGAGAGAACCTGAAACAAAGATGGAAGGAAGTCCAAACCCGGGGAGGAGAGACTGGCCTCCTCGGCCTCCTGCGCCTACTCTCTCGCCGATGTCCTATGTGGCGTCGCAGGCAGTTTCCTGGCACCCTGTGGGCCCCGGCCTCACCCACCCCTCTGACTGGCAGCGAGCAGCTGGGGTGGCCGCCCAGAAAAAAAAAATGCCAGTGGGTTTGGCTAGAGCAGCTGGTCAAGCAAGCTCTGTGGCTTCTGATGCCCCCAAAAGCCCAGAGCTGGGGGTCTCCGGAGCATCTCAAGGCCCCAGGTGAGCAGAGTGGTCTTCCCTCCGGTGCTGTGGGTCCAACACCCTGCCCCCCTCATCAGCGGGTCGGGCAGTGGGCTCTCCTCTGCCTGCCCCAAGCCCAAAATCAGAGCCAAAGCCAAACCCTGGCAGGCATTCACCTAGCAGCGGGTCTGCTCAGAAGCAGAGCGCAGCCATGGTGCTCCCAGGAAGCTTCCAGAACACTCACGGAGTGCCAGGCGCAGCGCTAAATGCACCCCCTACACCACCTCACCTCCTCCCAACCTGCAACTCTGACAAGCAGGTCCCATCATTGTCCCCATCTTTTGGATCAGGAGACAGAGGCTTGAACCGGCTCATGACCAGTGAAGAGCAAAACAGGACTCCAAGCAGTTCTTGTAACCACCTGGGAAAGGGTCAGTGAGGCCGACCTTCGGGGTCTTCATGACACACCAGTTAGGGGGAGGGGAGATATTCTCAGACCCTGAAGGCAAGTTTGGGGCTTCGACCCATGCTCCCACCCACAGAGCCCTCTCCTGTAACTCTCCTAGCAAGAGTGTGTCGTCACATATTCAAGGTCCGTATTTGCCACCAGAAGGTCCTCTCCGAGGAGGCGGGGGCTGGTTCCCACCCTGCGGCCCCAAGGACCCCAATGCCCGGCACATAGTAGGCTCTCAGTAAAGGTGATTCGTGACCCAGCCTGCATAAACTCCATCTCCACTCTGCCCATCCAAGGCCCCCTCGCATTTGGCCTCTCCTGGTATTTGCACCCCAAATCCATTGGCAGGGCGACAGAGAGGAAGCACCTCCAGCCGCACACTACAGTGATTTTTTTTTCTTCCCTTTTAATTACCTTGACCTTCCTTTAATCTTCCTTTGCTTTCTCTGCTTAAAACATCATTGTTTTGAGAACAGGTAGAAGAGGGCACACTGTAGAGAATGCATAAACTGGGTCCAGAGAACAATCCAACACTTTCATCCCAAACACTGGCCAGACCCCAAAAGCTTCCAAAGCCTGACAATCATGCAAGAAAAAGACAATGGCTCTGGCCCCTCCAGGAAGTGTTTGGGAGGATTCTAGAGAACTAAACGAGTTGAGAGTTTTTCATAGGCCAGTGTCCGTCACCTAAGACAGGGGAGCATCCCCTATAAAGGTTCATTTGGGTCTGTTTTTGTGTTCGAGTCTCACAGCACATTAAATAAGCCTTCAAAAGCCAGGGTCACAAGGTAACATAAGCATTTAAAAAGCCACGTCCACGGCAGCCTTATTCACAGTAGCTAAAATGTGGTAGGAACCCACGTGCCCATCCATGGATGATGATAAGTAAATGTGGTCCGTCCACACAATGGAATACCAGTCAGCCTGAAGAAGGGAGAGTTCCGACACACACACAACACAGATGAACCTTGAAGACATCAGACTCAGCGAAATAAGCCAGTGACAGAAGTCCAAATACTGTAGTATTCTACTTCTATGAGGACCCGAGGAGAGTCCCATCCACAGACAGGAGGTAGAGGGTGGGAGCCAGGGGGCAGGGGGCAGGGAGTCCGTGCTTCATGGGGACAGGGTCTCAGTTTGGGGGAAACGGAAAGTTCTGGAGACGGAGGGTGGGGGTGGCTGCAGGACAGTGTGAGTGTGCTTCGTGCCGCTGGGCTACGCACTTAAATATATTTAAGATGGCAGGGCACCTGGCTGGCTGACATGGTAGAGCATGCATGTGACTGTTGATCTCGGGGTCGTGAGTTGGAGCCCCGCGTTGGGCATCAAGCTTACTTTAAAAAATAATAATAAGTAAAAATATCAGATCTTTAAAAAAAAAAAAACTTAAGATGGTAAGTTTTATATTATGTGTATTTTCCCACAATAAAAGAAACTGAGGGGAAAAGAAAAGGCGAGAGCGGAGTGGTACTCAGCAGACAGGGGCGCTGGTTCAAAGAACACTCATTTCACCAGCTACTCCTAGGACAGGACAATGCTTCGCCTAGGGGACCTCGGCACTGATCACACACCAGGAGCAGGTGACGACCAAGCCAGATGCCAGGAACCAGGTACCTCAGCAGGTGTCGGTCACGGCAATATGTACAGAGCCACACCTTCCCCTCTGACAAAAGGCCCGTGCTGAAAAAACAAGTCTGTTCTCAAAAGCAAAAGATTAGGGAAAAAAACAAAAAACAATCAAAAAAACACAAAAAACTGCTCACACCAGGGACATTTCTGCAGATAATACCGTTCTGGATAATTTGACTAAAATGTGTACAGAAATAAATCCACAGAGGAATGTCTTAAATTATATCACAAGACACAAGAGCCTGGAGCATTTCAAACAAGCACCTAAATTTGGAGACCTCAGCACAGGAATAATAAAAGCGTGTTCCTTGTTTCCCTGGTGCCCCAACTACAAGTGGCTTAACTGTTTCTAAACAGAGGGGACAACCACCCCCCCTCAAAAAAATATGCCTTTTTTGTGTCTCAGACTTGGCACGAACCCCAGCTGTCTTTCATTAGCTGTGTGGCCTTAGGTAAGTTAAGTAACTTCTCTGGTCTCCAACATGAGAATGACAGTGCTCCCCTGTAGCCGTGTGGCCTCTAATGTAGATCCTAGACATCCTCTTCTGGCCTCACCACCGTGGATGCCAACCCCCCCCCCAAAGCCATTGCTCCCAGCTTATTCACCCTTACCTGCCGCCCACCCCCACCTCAGAAACCTCCCTGTTCTCCGAAATTCCAAACCCACAGGCAGTCGTTCTACTTCTGCTGAGACTTTGCCCCAACTTTGTGATTTAGCTTCTCTCTCTGTCCCTGACCTACCGACGTCCCCAAGATTGCTCCACAATATAATAATTATCGAACCCTCCCCCATCCTCAAACAACGAGGCTCTCTTTCCCTTCATTGCCCAACCTCTCAGAAGACGTGTGGCCTCCACTCTCACCTTCTGCTACCCTACAACCCAACACCTGTGCCTTGGAAGGGCCCCTCCCCAGGGCTCCGATGGCTTCTCATGGACAATTCCATGGATTCTACTCAGGACTCACCTTGTGTGGCTTCCCGAGAGCTTTGGGCTCAGGCGAGAAAACCCTCCTTTCTCCCTTCCCTTGTATCTTTTGTGATACAACCATTAAGCAACCCCCACCCCCACCCCCATCACTTTCTCCCACCTCGATCTCATGCTCACTAACTCTTCCCAGGGAATTTCACGATGTATGAAAGAGTCGAAACAATAAAAAAGTAACGGGTGTGTGTTTGGAGCATGCCTTCCTGGTTACAAAAACATTATAAAACTATAGGGATGAGAACAGTAGCAGGCCTGGTACAGGAACATATTGATGGCTATTCAGAAACAGACCCCAAATCAAAGCCAAAGGAGTAAATTTCTGCAATAAACAGCAGTGAGACCCCAACAAGTTACTGGGGAGGTGGGGGAGGGACATCCCTTTGAATCATGCACACCGATAGATTCCAAATGTCCCAGATGCATCTTTTTTAATGATAATTAAAATAGGGAATTTGGGGAAAAAATCATTTTGTGGATGGAAAAGGACTTTCTAAACATAACCTAACAACATGAGAGGCATGCAAAGATCCCACTCTGGACTCCATAAACATCTGAAGCTTCTCTGGCAACAGCCGGCGATCCAGAGCATTTTCACCACTGAACAAAAAGGCCTGAAAACCCATCTGGCCAGGGTGCCTGGGTGGCTCAGTCGTTAAGCGTCTACCTTCGGCTCAGGTCATGATCCCAGGGCCCTGGGATCGAGCCCCACATCGGGCTCCCTGCTCAGCGGGAAGCCTGCTTCTCCCTCTCCCACTCCCCCTGCTTGTGTTCCCGCTCTCGCTGTCTCTCTGTCTCTGTCGAATAAATAAATAAAATCTTAAAAAAAAAAAAAAAATTTGGCCAAAGGGTCAATAGTCTTCATCTATGAAAACCTCACGTAGAGTAGTACTTCGAAAACCACTAAAGTACTAAAAGATAAACGAACAGAGGATACGAACAGGAAGAGAAAACCCAAATGATAAATAAACATGTTTTAAAAGGCTCAACCCGGATAGCAATCAAAGAAATGCAAATACAGTTACAACACCTCGGCTCCTCCCTGCAGTAAATTATGAACAATGTTTTGAGCAACACTCAAAGCTGGCCAAGGTGTTCCCTCTCGGCCAGTGCTAGGAGGGGTGCCCATCGGTACAACATTTCCAGAAAGTCATTTGGCAACTGGTATCAAGAGCCTTTGGCCCAGAAATTTCACTTCTGGAAAAGCAAGGCCCAAAGAAACAAATGCTTGATAGAGCTCTGACCCCAAAATGTTCATCCTTCTCTTTAGAAAAACTGGAAATCACCTAAATGCCCAAAGACAGGGAAAGGTAAGTAAATAAAGACACAACAGAACCACGAGAAGGAAGTACTCCCACTAACTGTGGAATAAGGGCTGCTGTTGTGTTTCCTTTATCGATTTCTTTTCCCAAACGTCTACCCTGAGCAATCTTACTTCTATAATCAGACAAGAGATAAACTTTTTTTTTTTTCCACAACAAAGTCCATGCTCGTCTGCCCCCACCCCCTCCCAAGCAAGAGGAACATTCAACTGTCTAGCACAGGAGTTGGCAAAACCTGGCCCACAACTTGTCTTGTCAGTAAAGTTTTATTGAAACACAGCCATGCCCACGTGTTGATGTGTTGCCATGGCCGCGCTGAGGGGTTCTAACAGGAGACCACACAGCCTGCAAAGTCGAAAGTATTTACTACCAGAGCCTCTGCAGAAAAAATGTGCCACCCCCTGGTCTAGGAAAGGCCTCCAGCTTCTCGCTAAAGAACGAGGCGTGAGAAGCAGCCGAAAGCCCTGTGTACCCCAGCATACCTTTCTGGCAGTGGCTGTGTGTCCAACACCGCTCGACAAACTGCCCGTTGATGACAGTGGCGGGGCAGTTGGTCTTGCCCTTTGCAGTGCCTGGACAAATGTCCCCACACTCCTCGTTGTCATCTTTGTTCAGCACAATGTAATTATCCTCCACAGAATCCAGGATGCGCGACCAGTCGATGGTGGCCAGGTAGCAGAGCTCATTGTTCTTCTCAATGCGGACGGAGCCCCGGGTAATGTTCATCAAGCTGTAGAGGCCAAGCTCCTTCAGGTGAACCATCTCGAAGATGACCAGCGCATAGTTGAAGAAGAGACGCGAGCCCCGGATGACCGTGAGGTTGGGGAACAGGTCCTTCAGACTCTCCAGCCCATAGACCCGGAAAAGCAGCAAGTAATCAGTGATCATGATGAGTTTGGGGAAACTGAGGTCTCGGAAATCCTCGGGCCTCGTTTTGAACATCAACAGTATCTGCAAATGTCCTTCAATGACCGAGCAGTTGGCCAGCTCATGCAACCTCGTGAGGTTGTTCCGGATATCCATGCCAGGGCACACTAGAAGTGAAAACAAGCAGAAAGCAAGACAGGTGAGCAAACATGCCATGGATGGGTTATAAGAATTAGTGGCAGGCCCAGCTGGGGGCGCCTGGGTGGCTCAGTCGTTAAGCGTCTGCCTTCGGCTCAGGTCATGATCCCGGGGTCCTGGGATCGAGCCCTGCATGGGGCTCCCTGCTCGGCGGGAAGCCTGCTTCTCCCTCTCCCACTCCCCCTGCTTGTGTTCCCTCTCTCGCTGTGTCTCTGTCAAATAAATAAATAAAATCTTTAAAAAAAAAAAAGAATTAGTGGCAGGCCCAGCTTCGCGGGTGTGCAACCTGAGTCGTGGGGCTCACTCAGGAGGGCCCAACCCTTGGCTCAATGCTCTTCCATCCATCTTGAAATCCTTAATCATTTTTGAGCAAGGGGCCCCACATTTTCACTCTGCCTGGGTCCCTGCAAATTAGCGAGCCCTGATGATGAGTGGTTTTCTCTACAGTGTCTGTGCCTAAGTCATCACTTCCAGAAGGCAAAGAACATAACTCCTTTGGTGGGACCTGTGAGCAGCCTGAGAACCATCGCATCGAATTATCATGCAGTGGAGACCTTGGGACTACACGGGATTGAGTAAGGCAGCAGGTGCAGAAGGGAAAGGGGAGCTGTGCCTGGTGAGTCAACACTGGAGATCTTCAAAAGACTTGGCTTTAGGAGGATAAAGGTGCCCGCATCAAAATGGGGCAAGGAGAGCTGAATTTGTTTTGTCAATTCTCCTATTTCGAGGTCTCTCCTTCCCAACCTGCCTTCCTTGTTCCCTGTTACCTGATCTCCCCCGCACAAACACCCTGCATGCCCATCTCCTGAAGGTGGTCCTTCCCGGGCTCCAGCACCCTCCCTGGCTCCCCATGACCCTGCACTTCTCCCTGCCAGCCCTCAGGGCTCCCCCCTCACTCACTCCCCTGCGCCATGCTGAAGAGGCTGCCCACCACTCACACACCTCCAAGGCTCAGTGTCCTCCCCTTGTAACATGACCTATGGGAAGCAGTGAGTGGGGTAACAGGCATGCAAGCAGTGCCCAGCACACAGTAGGTGCTCAATTAACGCCAGCTATCTTGCTGTGGTTTATTTCTCCCGAACATATCACAATCATCTCGGGGCTCTGTGCCTTCACTTCCCTAGCTCAGACAGTAAATACGTTCGGCTTTGTGGTGAGACGGTCTGGGTAGAAACTACTCCACTCTGACATCGTAGCTCCAAAGCAGGCGGAGACAGTATGTGAATGAGTGGATGTGGCTGTGTTCCAATAAAACTTTATTTACAAAAACAGGTGGTGGCCTGGAGTTTCATTCCTGGGGCTGCAGTTGGTAACCCTTGTCCTAGTCCAATGCTGTCCAACAGAACTTTCAGCACTGATACCAATGTTCTATATCTGCTCTGAGTTCCAATAAAAACAAAAACGGGTCATTTAAACTGAACACAGAGTGGGCGCCTGGGTGGCTCAGTCGTTGAGCATCTGCCTTCGGCTCAGGTCATGATCCCAGGGTTCTGGGATCGAGCCCCACATCGGGCTCCCTGCTCTGCGGGAAGCCTGCTTCTCCCTCTCCCACTCCCCCTGCTTGTGTTCCCTCTCTCGCTGTATCTCTCTCTGTCGAATAAATAAATAAAATCTTAAAAAAAAAAAGGCTGAGGAACTGAATTTTTAATTTTACTTTAGTTAATTTAAATGGAAATGGACACGTGCAGCTAGTGGCTACTGTACTGGACAGGGCAGCCCTAGCTCTGTCGGCTCTCAAAGCCCCTTTATGCCTTAGCTCTGTGTTTCTAAATCCAGCCTATCACCCTTCAAGATCCAGCTCAAACGCCACCTCTTCCAGGCAGCCTTCTCTGATTTCCTTTCTCCCATATATCTATTAGAAGCTTTTCCTTCTCCTTGTGCCCCTTAAACTCGAGTTAACATTCATCGGAATCAAACTCTTGAGACAGTTTTTCCTTGCCAAAACACACACACACACACACACACACACACACACACACACACACACCCCTCAACACCTGGAATATAAGGCTCAGTATACAATCTCTACTTACTATATTCTAAGACACTAACCCGTCCCCCAGTATCTTTGAGGCAAATAGATTATTCTAAAGAATAGTAGAAAATCCTCTTAAAAATCTACCCTGAGGGCGCCTGGGTGGCTCAGTTGGTTAAGTGACTGTCTTCGGCTCAGGTCATGATCCTGGAGTCTCAGGATCGAGTCCCACATCAGGCTCCCTGCTCAGCAGGGAGTCTGCTTCTCCCTCTGACCCTCCTCCCTCTCATGCTCTCTGTCTCTCATTCTCTCTCTCGCAAATTAAAAAAAAAAAAAAAAAAAAACTACCCTGAGAACAACTCGCAAAAGAAGCACAAATTAGGAAGAAAGAAACACACACACACACACCAAAGCAAAGCAAACAATTGGGGGAGTAAATTTGCAATGTTCCTTAGTCACGTTCTATGCAGATTAGGCTAAATCAAGTGAAAATACACGCACAAACTCATCTACTAGCTAGGAAGTTGGGACGAGGACACCGGTTCGAGCCCCACACACAGCTCCCAGCTGCAGTCACATCCAAACATCCACATACAGAGGTCGCCCCAGGTATGGCGCCTCTGACGTCTCCCACAAGCCCTGTCCCCACCCGACCAGCGGCCGGCAGGGGTGCCAGATCTGACGAATAAAAATGCAGGATGCCCAGTTAAATTTCAATTTCAGATAAGCAACAAGTATTTCTTTAGGATAACTACAACCCCTGCAATGTTTGGAGCATACTGATCCTTAGAAACTATTGTTTAGGGCGCCTGGGTGGCTCAGTTGGTTAAGCGACTGCCTTCGGCTCAGGTCATGATCCTAGAGTCCCGGGATCGAGTCCCGCATCAGGCTCCCTGCTCGGCAGGGAGTCTGCTTCTCCCTCTGACCCTCCTCCCTCTCATGCTCTCTGTCTCTCATTCTCTCTCTCTCAAATAAATAAATAAAATCTTTAAAAAAAAAAAAAAGAAACTGTTGTTTATAGGAAATTCAAATTTAGCCGGGTGCTCTGCCTTTTCTCTGGCAACTTAAGGCGTAGGTTTGGCCACCGTTCTGGGCTCCTCAAACCTGAACCTCATCCTGTGTTTCACACGCACGCCCTAAAATTTTACGGTGCAGGAACCAAAAACACCTGCCCGCCATCCTCCCCAGGCTGTGGCAGGACCAAAACCAGGGATGAACGTTCATTCAACTGTTGAACACCAGGGAAATGCAAATCCAAGCCACAATGAGACACCACTTCACTCCCACGAGGATGGCTGAAGTCAGAGAGGGACGATAACAAGTGTTGTCAAGGATGCAGAGCAATTGGAACCCTCGTACTTCACTGGTGGGAACATAAAATGATGCAGCTGCTGTGGGAAAGTCTGGCGATTCTTCAAACCATTAAGCAAAGAGTTACCACGTGACCCAGCAATTCCACTCCTAGGTAGATACCCAAGAGAAATGAAAACACAACCACACAGAAACTTGTATAGGCATTCCTTGGAGATACTGCGGGTTCGGTTCCAGACCACCACAATAAAGCAAGCATCTCGATAAAATGCATCGAATGAATTTCTTGGCTTCCCCAGTGCATAAAAAAGTTATATTTGGGGGCGCCTGGGCGGCTCAGTCATCAAGCGTCTGCCTTCGGCTCAGGTCTTGATCCCAGGGTCCTGGGATCGAGCCCCGCATCAGGCTCCCTGCTCCGCGGGAAGCCTGCTTCTCTCTCTCGCACTCCCCCTGCTTGTGTTCCCTCTCTTGCTGTCTCTCTCTCTGTCAAAAAAAAAAAAAAAAATCATTTTTAGGGCGCCTGGGTGGCTCAGTCGTCAAGCGTCTGCCTTCGGCTCAGGTCATGATCCCAGGGTCCTGGGATCGAGCCCCTCGTCGGGCTCCCTGCTCAGTGGGGAGCCTGCTTCTCCCTCTCCCCGCTCCCCCTGCTTGTGTTCCTGCTCTCGCTCTCTCTCTCTCTGTCAAATAAATCAATAAAATCTTTTAAGAAAAAATGACAGGGGCGCCTGGGTGGCTCAGTCGTCAAGCGTCTGCCTTCGGCTCAGGTCATGATCCCAGGGTCCTGGGATCGAGCCCCTCGTCGGGCTCCCTGCTCAGCGGGGAGCCTGCTTCTCCCTCTCCCCACTCCCCCTGTTTGTGTTCCCTCTCTCACTGTGTCTCTGCCAAATAAATAAATAAAAATATTTTAGGGGTGCCTGGGTGGCTCAGTCATTAAGCGTCTGCCTTCGGCTCAGGTCATGATCCCAGGGTCCTGGGATCGAGCCCTGCATAGGGCTCCCTGCTCGTCAGGAAGCCTGCTTCTCCCTCTCCCACTCCCCCTGCTTGTGTTCCTGCTCTCTCTCTCTCTCTCTCTCTCTCTCTCTGTCAAATAAATCAATAAAATCTTTAAAAAAAAAATGACAGGGGCACCTGGGTGGCTCAGTCATCAAGCGTCTGCCTTCAGCTCAGGTCATGATCCCAGGGTCCTGGGATCGAGCCCCTCGTCGGGCTCCCTGCTCAGCGGGGAGCCTGCTTCTCCCTCTCCCCGCTCCCCCTGTTTGTGTTCCCTCTCTCGCTGTCTCTCTGTCAAATAAATAAATAAAATCTTTAAAAAAAAAAAAGGTTATATTTGGGGAACCTGGGTGACTCAGTCGGTTAGGCATCCGACTCTTGATTTCGGCTGGGGTCATGACTCAGGCTCATAAGATTAAGTCCCACGTCAGGCTCATGCTGGGCATGGAGGCTGCTTAAGATTCTCTCTCTCTCCCGTGGTGCGCCCAGGTGGTTCAGTTAGTTGAGCGTCTGTCTTCAGCTCAGGTCATGATCCCAGGGTGCTGGGACTGAGTCCCACGTCAGGCTCCCTCTTCGCTGGGGAGCCTGCTTCTCCCTCTCCCTCTGCCTGCTGCTCCCCCTGCTTGTGTGTGCTTGCTTGCTCGCTTGCTCGCTCGCTCTCTCTCTCAAATAAATAAAATCTTTAAAAAATAAAATAAACTCATCTGATTTTGAACTTGACCAAAAAAAAAGATTCTCTCTCACTCTGCCTCTGCCCCTCCCTCCCCCTCTAAAAAAAGAAAAAAGTTGTATTCACATTATACTATAGTCTATGAAGTGTGCAATAGCATTATGACTAAAACAAATGTACGCCCCTTAATTAAAAAACAATTCACTGCTAAAAAAAGGTAATGATCATCTGAGCTTTTGGTGAGTCATAATCACCGATCACCGATCACCAAACCAATATAATGAAAAAGTCTGAAATATTGTGAGAATTAGCAAAAATGACATGGACACACGAAGTGAGCAAATGCTTTGGAAAAATGGGGCAGATAGACTTGCTCGACGCAGGCTTGCCACAAACCTTCAACTTGTAAAAAGCGCAGTATCTGCAAAGCATGAATAAGTGGAGTGCAATAAAACGACGTATGCGTGTATACAAATGTCCCCTGGAGCATTATTCATAATAGCCAAGAAGTGGAGACAGCCCAATGTCCATCAGCCAATGAATGGATAAACAAGATGTGGCATATCCATACAATGAAATACGATTCAGCCATAAGAAGGAATGAAGCTCTGATATGAGCAACAACGTGGACGTAGCCTGAAAACCTGATGCTCAGTGAAAGAAGCCAGTCACAAAAGACCACATGTGCTATGATTCCATTTACACGGAATGTCCAGAAGAGGCAAACCTACAGAGACAGAAAGTAGATTAGTGGTTCCCAGGGGCTGGAGAGAAAGGAATGAGGAGGGACAGCTAACGAGGATGGGGTTTCTCTTTGGAGCACCAAAAATGTTCTAAAATGGACTGTAGTGATGGTTGCACAACTCAGTGAATGAAGTAAGAGCCACTGAATTGTAAACTTTAAATAGGTGAATTGTATGGTGTTGAATCATAGCTCAATAAAGCTGTTATAAAAAATTGAACGACTATAATAGTAGGGAACAATAAAGAACTGCTTTTTTAAAGTCTCCAATGAATCTCACTCAACTCATTAAAGCTGTGTGTGTCCCTATCTATTAAACAATAGAGCAATTTACTGTCGGGACAGAAAATACCCCGAGGATGTTAGAAATGGTGCCAGAAATAAATACAGGGCCTTCTGCTGGCTTTTAATACCTCTGGGTGGGAACCGAAGAATGCTTCAGGTACTTAATAAGTGGTACCTGGCTAGCCAGCCCTCTATACACGGGGAGAGCTGGGAGAGGACAATGAGGAGCAGGGGCATTGGGGGATCCAGCGACTGCTAATACAGTAGTCCCCTGTTATCCGTAGGTTCGGTTACCCATGGTCAACTGCAGTCAGAAAATATTAAATGGAAAATTCCTGAAATAAACAATTCATAAGTTTTGAATTGCCCACGATTCTGAGGAGCTTGATGAAATCTCACGCCACCCTGTTTCGCCCGGTATGTGAATCATCCCTTTGTCCAGCCCCTCCAAGCTGTGTACGCTACACACCCGTTAGTCACATAACATAGGTATGTGAGTATAGAAAATAAACAGAGCATCTGTGGGGCTCAGGACTATCATGGTTTCACGCATCCACTGGGGCTCCTGGAACACATCCCCGGCGGATAAGGGGGGGCTACTGTGTTTTCTGAGCACTTACTATATAAAGTACCTGGCCCACTCTCTGGCTCACTGAATTCTAAAAATAATCCCCGGAGGAGGTGCATTTTCATGCCCATTTGTGTGACAAGCAAATCGAGACTCACCCAGGCTTGAGTTTTAAGTGGTGGCACGAAGTTTGCAACCTTGCAATTACATGCAAAGTCTATGCTGTAACTATGTTACGGTTTTACCATCTTTGTTCCTTCAAAAACACGCCTAATGAAGAAGCGGGTACATGTGACAAATATCAGGAAACAGTGAAACAGTTTTCCTGCTATGACAACCCAGAGAAATCTTGTTAAAGATCATTTCCTTTGTTCACTCCTTCAGCAAATATTTGAGGAGGCCCTGCTCCGTGCCCAACATTGTTCCAAGGATGGAAGTGCCACAGGGATTAGTACACATCCAGATTCCTGGATCTCTCAGACTAGTTAGTCGCTATCAACTACCTAAGTCAACTTAAAATATAACCAAGAGGATGCCGGGGCGCCTGGGTGGCTCAGTCGTTGGGCGTCTGCCTTCGGCTCAGGTCATGATCCCAGGGTCCTGGGATCGAGCCCCGCATCGGGCTCCCTGCTCAGTGGGAAGCCTGCTTCTCCCTCTCTCACTCCCCCTGCTTGTGTTCCCTCTGTCACTGTGTCTCTCTCTATCAAATAAATAAAATCTTTAAAAAAAGAGGATGCCTTCAAGGAGAACTTCAGCGGCCAGAAGAGATCACAGAAATGAGCTATTTGACTTGGTC
>NC_058403.1:208459913-208525783 GCF_002201575.2 Neomonachus schauinslandi
GGGATCGAGCCCCGCATTGGGCTCCCTGCTCGGCGGGAAGCCTGCTTTTCCCTCTCCCACTCCCCCTGCTTGTGTTCCCGCTCTCACTGTGTCTCTCTCTGTCAAATAAATAAATAAAATCTTAAAAAAAAAAAGAATTACTTAGTTCTGCCTACTTCACTGGAAGGTCAAGGGCAATGGCAAGCTACAGCTCATCACCGTGGGTGGCCAGGTTGTGTAGGGTCTAGAGCACTACCATCCAACAGAAATATAATATGAGCCACATATGGCATTTTAAATTTTCTCTAAAAAGGTAAAAAGAAACAGATGAAATGAGGGTCACCTGGGTAGCTCAGTCAGTTAAGGGTCTGCCTTCAGCTCAGGTCATGATCCCCGGGTCCTGGGATCGAGCCCTGCAACCGCCTCCCTGCTCAGCGAGGAGCCTGCCTCTCCCTCTGCCGCTCCCCCTGCTCGTGCTCACAGTCTCTCTCTCAAATAAATAAATAAAATCTTTATTAAAAAAAAAAACAGATGAGGGGCGCCTGGGTGGCTCAGTCGTTGGGCGTCTGCCTTCGGCTCAGGTCATGATCCCGGGGTCCTGGGATCGAGCCCTGCATCCGCCTCCCGGCTCAGCGAGGAGCCTGCTTCTCCCTCTCCCACTCCCCCTGCCTGTGTTCCCTCTCTCGCTTTGTCTCTCTCTGTCAAATAAATAAACAAAATCTTAAAAAAAAAAAACAGATGAAATTAAATACATTTTAATTAATGCAACATACTCAAAAATTTCACTTCAACATGTAAGCTATACTTAAAAAATTATTAATGAGATACTCTACAGGATTTTTTTTTCCACAGTAAGCTTTCAAAATGCCATGCAGCAGGTCTCAACTCAGATGCTAACTCTGCAGCAGAAATACTAGATCTGTATATGTAGATCTCATACAACGTAGCATTGAAAATATAGGCGCATTTCCCCAGCTTGTCCCAAACGTACCAAAGGGTTTTCCAGCAACAGAATCCAACATTGACTTTTTTAATATTTAAATGAACTAAAGTAAAATAAAAGTAAAGATTCAGTCAGCCTGGCCACAGCTTCGAGAGCCCCATGTGGACAACGGCCACCATGTTGAACAGCCCACACACGGAACATCTCCCTCAGAGCAACACGTTCTTTTGGACAGTGCTGGTCTAGAACTTCCTGCCCAGCCGGAGGGATCTGAGGATTTTCCAGGCAAGAAGACTTAACACGAGAGCCATCATGGAAAGTGTCCCTTCTCCCTGATTGTCTCTCCACCGTGAAAGCAGGCAAGAAGTGTGGAGGGGCCGGGAAGAGGGTATCTAGAAGGTTCTGAGAGTGCTTTCCAATGCTGAGAGTTTTAGACATTCTGCGTTTGATCATGAATATACTCCACATTCTTCAAATGCTCCCTGGTGACCTAGTCTGGGGCCACGTGTTCTCTGCATTCCTACCAGTCTTAACACCCCGAAATTCAGGAGTCCGGTGCCAACGAGCCTTGGGTTTAGGTGTCCGGCCATCACGCATGCCAGTTCCGGGCCGCGCTAGAAACCCAGCAGATCTGGCTTTCTACCGCAGCACCTGCCAGTTATGGTCATCCTGAGCCACCTCCTCCATCTCTGCCTCCGTTTCCTCGCTGTGAACAATGGCAGCAGCGTGATAAAGAAGCTGTGAAGAACCGATGAGAACTGGAATGTGGCCATGCAGCCATGTCAGTGCCCTGCGCTGAGCTCACGGAACCAATTCCTAGATGTATTATCACCTTCGGAAAGGAGAACGGGGCACACTGTGGTATCAGACATCCTGAAGATTCTCCACCTGCCTGAAAGACTAGCTCTTAAAACTGGCTTCCTCCGAGAAGGAGAAATGGGGGAGTCGGGGCACGTGGCAGGGAGAATCAAGACCCCAGGATTCTAATGTGGGTTCCAGGACCAGCAAGTCAGCCACATGGGAATCACTCCTTTATTCATTCATCCAATGTTTGCTGAGCATCCCGGTGCACCAGGCATCATGCCAGGCATGGGGACTATCAAGATGGGTAAGGTGGAAGGCTTCCAGCTCATAGAGACACCGAGCTAACTGCGACAAACTGCCGTCAGAGTGCGCTAAAGCAATGCGCCCCACAGACCAGAGGCCTGATGGCCCCAGGTGCAAATCTCAGCTTTGCCGACTGGCAGCTGTGTGACCTCAGGTGAGTAATTTAACCTCTCTGGGCTTCCATTTTCCTGGCCCCACGGGGGGTGGGGGGGAGCAGGTGCACACAGGCAGAGGAGGCTGGAGTTAACAGGGAACCGAATAAATATCCTAGAGAAGCCAGCTCAGACAAGATCTAAGGGACCTCAAGAGGCCTGGGGGACCTATCCCGACCACGTGGGGTTGAAGGGGGAGTGATGAAACCACCAAGACTCAGGGGCAATTTTATAAACACAAATGCCTCTGGGCCCAGAGATTCTTGTTCTGGAAGTCTGCTGCAGATAGGTTCACACATGCAACTCAGGGAGGTTTACGGTGGACCAGAGGTGGTGGGGACTAAAGCACTGTAATATTTTCCTGCAAATTCCTGGTAAAAATCCCAGTGAGAGAAGAAGCAGCCCAGAGAGGAGACCTGAGGAAGGTAGTTCTTTTTTTTCTTTTTTTAAGATTTTATTTATTTATTTGACACAGATGGAGCGGGGGGGGGCAGGAGGGAGAGAGAGAGCACAAGCAGGGGGAGCGGCAGGCAGAAGGAGAGGAAGAAGCAGTCTCCTCGTGGAACAGGGAGCCCAACATGGGGCTCAATCCCAGGACCCTGAGATCATGACCTGAGCCAAAGGCAGACACTTAACTGACTGAGCCACCCAGGTGCCCCAGGAAGGTGGTTCTTGAGCCCAGCTGGAAGGAGGAGTAGACAGGAGGGCCCCTCTGCCTCCACAGTGGCCAGCCACAGGGGTCAGGTACCCGAGGTGGGTGCTTGGGGGCTCGGATGCTCGGAAACAGAGGATGCAGGTAACAACAGTGGCCCATCATCATACATGCAGGATGGAAGAGAAAATTGTGTAAGCAGAGGACCAGAGGGGAAAGAGAGCCCTGATGGGACATTTGCCATCCAGACCATCATCCTTCTAGAAACTTTTCACAGTCTTGGAGGGTGCACCAACGAGATCTCCTGAACAAACCAAGAGCCAACGAGGGGCTGTGGGAGATGTGGAAGTTGAAGAAAGCCCCAGGAAAGATAGAACTGAAATCCCTGCTGGTTCTCCCTCCCCAGGAGAAGGCAGATGCCTGACCTGTGATGTCCACAAGGCAGGGACATAAAAAGGCCGGGGTGAGACCTGCGAATTCCTCAGACTGGGGAAGATAAGCTCTCAAAAACAGGCTTTCCGAGGGTGACCACAGAAAGCCCCATCAGCCATGAGCACGTGAGTCGGGCTCCACTGGAAATTGCTGAACATAGAGGGGTGGCAAATGCCCTGAGGGGTGGGGGTGCGCAAGGCTGGGACACAGACAAAACACTGCGCACGTGTTGCCCAGACAGATTTTCTAGAAAAGGAACGTGACGGAAGCTCAGAGAGGACTGTGTCCTCCTCAAGGCCACACAGCAAAGATGAGAGAGCCAGGACCTGAGCCCCGTATACTAGTTTGCTCGGGCTGCCATAACGCAGACCCGCTGGCCAGGGGGCTTACCCACCACACATTAATTTCTCACGGTCCTGGCATTCAGGAGTCCAAGCACAAGGTGTCAGCAGAGCTGGTTTCTTCTGAGGCTTATAAACAACCAGCTTCTCCCTATGTCCTCACGACGTAGACCCTCTGTGCACGCACAGGTCTGTATCCTGATCTCCTCTTCTTATGAGGACACCAGGCACATTGGATTAGCACCCACTGTGAGGCCCTCATCCTAAAGCTTGATCACCTCTTTCAAGACCCGATCTCCAAATATAGTCACACTCTGCGGTCCTGGGTGGGTAGGGCCTCAACCCATGAATATGCGGGAGAGGGACATAATCCAGCCCATCACGCACAGGTGCCCTTACCCATCACAGAGGGTTCCCCACAGTGTGCTCTGTGCAAGGCCAGCATCAGAATCACGGCCGGGGAGAATGCAGATTCCCAGGCCTGGCTCTAGACCAAACAAATCAGTATGTCCAGGAGCCAGAACCAAGAATCTGCATTCTACACAAGGTTCCCCAAGGGATGTGGTGGGGACTCAAGTAGGACGGACATACCATCTACCCATCCTGGCCCACCTCTCCAGCCGGGGACACCCCCCACCTGTCTGTCCCCTTTCTTCTGTCCCACCCGCTCCACTGAGCACTTCGCCCCAGGATCAATACCATCAGATGCCTTCTCTGGGGGCTGTTGATTGTTGTTGACTGTTGCTAGAGAGAACATGGTGGGCCGCGCCCCCAGCCCCAGCAATTTCAAAGAAAGCTGGACCCACAACCATTTTATCTGCCAGTGTCCCTCTCGGCTAGGTTTCAGAGCCGATTCTGATTCCAGTTCTCATCTTAGTCAGCTAGGGCTGCCATAAGAAAATACCACCGATTGGCCAACGTAAGCCACAGAAATTTATTTCTCACAGTTCTGGAGGCTGGGAGTCTGAGATCAAGGTAGCCAGCTCGGTCCCTTTGTGGGGAGGGCTCTCTTCCTAGCCTGCAGACTCTGCCTTTTCCCTGTCCTCACGTGGTCTTTCCTTGGTGCGCCCAGGCAGGAAGAAAGGGATCTCTCTCCTCCTGTCCTTAGAAGGCCACCAACCCTATCAAATTAGGGCTCTACTCTTCTGACCTCATTTAACCTTAATTACCTCCCCCAAAAGCTCTATCTCCCACGTGGCTCCCATGTATGAACTAGCAGGGGTGGGGGCTACGGGATGTTGCTTTTTGCTCTGGACAAACACGTATCAAGCCCTTCTCCAGCCTACACTGAGAGCAGGATCTCACGTGCCAGGGGAAGGGGTTTGGCTGGCAGCTGTGGAAGGACCCAAGTAGGAAGAAGAAAAATCCCTGTGGCAGCAGAGGAGAGAAAGTATTGAATAGGGCACACACTGGCTGAGAAGAAAGGGGGCCCATCGTGGGAGCGGGTACAAGGAGAGAGGTGAGGCCACAGAGACACTAGGGAATTACCATCAATGGGACGTGGGACCCAGGGAGGTGGAGGAGGGGAGGGAGAAGTGAGGGGCAGTCACTAATGAACGTGGAGAGGACCAAAGGTCCATGCCCATCCCGACACCACCTTCTACAAGCCTGAAGGCTCCAGAACATCTAGGCTAATTCCTGCACTCATAGCTTTGCAATCCTATGGGCATCATACATCAAACCACAGGATCATAAGAAGCTTCCATGCCCCTTGGGGATTCTACTTCCTCACTTTTCTAGATGGGGACAGATAGTGCCACAGAAGACACAGGAAAGAAAACCAAAAGAAGTCTTACAAGACCAAAAGGCACTTTGTTTAAAAAATAATAATAGGGGCGCCTGGGTGGCTCAGTTGGTTAAGCAACTGCCTTCGGCTCGGGTCATGATCCTGGAGTCTCTGGATCGAGTCCCGCATCGGGCTCCCTGCTCGGCAGGGAGTCTGCTTCTCCCTCTGGCCCTCCCCCCTCTCATGTGCTCTCTCTCATTCTCTCTCTCAAATAAATAAATAAAATCTTAAAAAATAAATAAATAAATAAATTAAATAAATAAATAATAATAATAAAGTAGCAGGTGGCTTTGATACAATGCAACCACATGTAATTAGGAAGGAACATCTCAGAACTCCTCCCCTTTCTGATCTTCTGCAAGGAAATAGGATACATCTTTGGAAACAGATTGGCAACAAGAAATCATAGAAGGCCTGCAGGAAAACAGGGGTAGCTGTACTCTCTCTATCCCTCTGTGTCCAAGCACTACCTTTTTGCACACGATTAGCAAACACAGTTTTCGGAAAGTACCTATGTTTTCCACATTCCCACAAAGGCACAGGAAAGAAGCGAGAATCTCCCACTAACGGGCCGCTGTTCCCGAACACACAACAGAAGCTACCATACAGACCCGATGTGACACCACACCCTTCTGGAATTGGAAGAAAAACCCAGATGGGAACTCAAATTTTAATCCTCATGAGTCTGCCTTGAACTCCAACTGGAAGGCATATCCAGTCTGCATCTGGCAACACAGCACAGCAAATCTTGCTGTGCTGGAAACACGATCTCTTTCTAAAACCCCCAAAGCCACTGGAGCACCCCCTGACACCAGGATCAACAGAACACAGGAGACCCCTCCTTGAAACAAGGGCCAGCAGTCTGGTGCCATCTCATGAACTTTCCAAGACGTAACCAAGGATTTCTGCACAGATAAAAATAGGACCAGAGGGGCAGATGTGTTCCACAAGATTCTACACAGGCCCTGGTAACCCCAAATCACAAACTTTAAAGCACAGTGACAGGACACCACCTCCAGCCCATTCTCATTAGTTTGACCGTCTCTGGAGTCCCCTTGGAACACGGGCTTAGCAAACACTGCGCCGTTGTCCCTGGGGAAATACAAGGTTAGGTTCCTGCAAGCCTCTGGCCACAATGTTTTTGTCAATTGATTAATCCATAACCTTGTTTTATGTGCGTTTCTGTTTAAATACACCTTATTTGATAGACAGTGTTGATTCATTAACTTTGGATCACAGCCAACAGCACCAGACACTTGAGCTCGGGCCTGAGCAAAGCTTATCCCCCCACGTATTCTCTCTGTGAGGCACATCACAACTCTCCTGCATTTATTCTTCGCACTTAGGCGAACAGCCCGTCAACACGATGGGCGAGGCCTTTTCAAACAGCAAAATCACCAGCGAAAAGCACGAAAATGTGGGAAACGCGGCACTACGTACATCATCAAAGGAGACACTTGTTTTCATCTTTGAGGCTTGCGTGAATCCACCGTCCCAGAGATAAAACACGCAACTCCACCACGCCTGACCTCAGCTGGGAACGGGCCGGTTCAGAGATCCAGGTGACCTGATGCTCTACGCAGGTCCAGAAGAACCACCAAAGTGCACTGAGTACTGACTTTAGAGTTACAAATTAATTTTAGCCACGAGGCAAATTCACAAATAGGAAATCTGTGAGCAAATCTTATGAGGGCTTGGGGCGCCTGGGTGGCTCAGTCGGTTAAGTGACTGCCTTCGGCTCAGGTCATGATCCTGGAGTCCCGGGATCGAGTCCCGCATCGGGCTCCCTGCTCGGCGGGGAGCCTGCTTCTCCCTCTGACCCTCCCCCCTCTCATGAGCTCTCTCTCTCTCTCATTCTGTCTCAAATAAATAAATTTAAAAAAATCTTTAAAAAAAATATTTTAAAAAAATCTTATGAGGGCTTAAATTTAAAATGTCAAACGTTAAGAATATTAATTCAGTTGGGGCACCTGGGTGGCTCAGTCAGTTAAGCGACTGACTTCGGCTCAGGTCATGATCTCAGGGTCCTGAGATCGAGCCCCGCCTTGGGCTCTATGCTCAGTGAGGAGCCTGCTTCTCCCTCTCCCTCTGCCCTTCCCACCGCTCATCCTTGCTCTCTCTCTCTCAAATAAATAAAATCTTTTTTAAAGAGAATATTAATTCAATTATAAGATATGTTTTAAAGTCTACAGAGAAAACAATGAAGAACAGATCAGTGTTGCTAGGGTTGGGGATGGAGAGAGCATAACCATAAAGGGATGCCTGGAGGGAACTGGGGTGATGGTACTGTTCCACATCCCAGTTGTGGGGACAGTCACACAACTCTATGCATGGGTTAAAATTCACATAACTCTGCGCACGCACCCACATACAATTAAGACACAAACTGACAGCACAGTCACCTTCCAGAATAGAAATGGGATGATTTTAGTGATAAGAGTGTTGCAAGGGGACTTCTGTTTTTTCCTCTCCAGGGTTTTGCAAATTTTTTGCAATAAGCGTGCATTACTTGTCATTTTAATTTAAAAACCATAAATAGGGTTTATGGTAAGCCAATGTACGTATTCTTTTTTTTAGAAGATTTATTTATTTATTTATTTATTTTATTTATTTTATTTTTATTTATAAAACCCACGCGGGCAGGCAGGAGCCGGCCTATGGGCTATAGTTTGCTGGCCCCTGTTCTAGATGAAGGAGTTTGACTATGTAAATTCAAAACTGGGCTGAGAGTGGATGGCAGTAGGGATTGGCCCTCGATGAAGAGAGAGCTAACATCCGAGCCCAGGAAGGGAGCAGAGAAGGTGGAGAGGAGCCAGGTGCCGGTGAAAACTCTGCAAGAGACTGTGCGTTCCTGCCCGCCCCCCAGGGAGGGGGGAGTAGAGAGTAGCAGACCCAGAGAGGTCAGCTGGGGTGAGGGGACAGGAGGTGAGGGATTACCTTCACAAGAGCCATCGGCAAAGCAAAGTGATGGAGACACAAGCCAGATGCTGTGGGCAGTGCAGCGGGTGAGAGGGGAGAAGGAGGGTGGTTAGGGCCCACCAGGGAGGCTGGGCAGGGGAAGGCTGGAGATGGGTGGTGGGCAATGGGGTTCAGGGAGTACTGAATGTTTGTAGGCTGGAAAGGGAAAGGCTCCGGGGCAGATGGAGATCCGAGTACAGAGAAGAGAGCAGGGCGACCCAGGTGGGGAAGTGCCCTGGACGAAGGAAAGGTTATCTCCCTCAGTGCAGTTGTTTTCAACTAGGGACAGCTAGCAATGTCCAGAGACACTTTTGATTGTCATGACTTGGAGAGAGGCAGTGCTACAGGATGTTGTTGGGGGGAGAGACCAGGGATGCAGCTCAACTTCTCACAATACACAGGACAGCCCCCCCAACAACCAAGACCTATCTAACCCCAAATATTAAGAGCGCTGAAGTTGAGAGGTTCTAGTCTAAGCAGGTTAAGAATGGCAGTCAATGACGGAGTGGGGTGCAGTGGGGACCCCCGGGAGCTCACCCCCATGACCTCTATGGGTGAGTGGGGCAGGGATGATGGGCAGGGCTCCAGGAGAGAGGCAAAGGTTAAGAATAACCTCAGGCAGGGGCGCCTGGGTGGCTCAGTCGTTAAGCGTCTGCCTTCGGCTCAGGTCATGATCCCAGCGTCCTGGGATCGAGCCCCGCATCGGACTCCCTGCTCAGTGGGAAGCCTGCTTCTCCCTCTCCCACTCCCCCTGCTTGTGTTCCCTCTCTCGCTGTGTCTCTCTCTGTCAAATAAATAAATAAAATCTTAAAAAAAAAAAAAAGAATAACCTCAGGCAGGTTACTGAGCAGGCAGAAGTCCTGCTCTGGGGGTCCCAAAGCACACAAGAGAACCCACCAGAGAAACATCTGGGGCCACCCTTGAGAAATGAGGGGCACCTGAGAAACAAGGGGGCTCTGGAAGCAAGCCTCTCATGCCTCAATTGGCCGACTGCTGGACTCCCCCAAAGCCCTGTGGGTTTTTATTTTAATTAATCTCACATTGCCTTCATTCTTGGACTTTGCAATGCCCCCGAGTAATCTCAGGCCCCAGCCAGCCAGTCGGAGGAGAAATGGAGGGGGGAGCCACTGCCCAGTTGAGCGGAGCAGCAGGGATTCCACGGGAGAGTGGGCATCTCCAAGGAAGTCCTGCATTTCAGAAAAAAATCACACCACCACCCCCTCCCAACCCCCAGCCAAAATGCCCTACCGGTTGACATTAGAGATTAATGATCTGTAAAGTTTCTCGAAGTTTCCAAACCTCCGAGGGACATCACATCTCATTCAGTTGATAGGATTTTGTTAACCATTACCACAGGCCAGGGGTAGGGAAGCTCAAGCCCAAGAGAGCAACCTTCTATTAAGAAACCAGGGCTCTGCAGCTTAGTCAAATCGCCTCACCTGCGAAAAGGGAAAATAAACCCTACGTCATAGGGCCGGAGTGAGGATTAACTGAGAACTATATATTCAAAGCATATGGAACAGCACCTGCCAAGAGTTTGCTCTTATTAGTACGTGTTAGTTAGGCATTATCTGAAGAATAAAAGAGTCACGGCTTGGAGTACTGGTGAGAACACGAAGAACATGAACTGACTCAAGAACAAACATTTTAACCAAACACCTTCTATGCGCCAGGCACTGTTCTACGCTCTGGAAACGTAGCTGTGAACGAAAGAAGCATAAGCCTCTGCTCTTGTGGGAACTGTAAATACATAAAGAAATGGTAAACCCATCTACTGGCCCCTGGAAGCCCAGGCACAAATCCACAATTAATTACCAAAGCTACAAGGAACAGAAGAGCAGGGAACCACACACACACACACACTTGTGCACACGCACATACATACACTCCTAATGAGAACCCAAGCCAACTGCCACCTTTGTTGTGCCCACTGCACACCGAGCACTCGGGCCTTGGACCCACTGTGTAACAGAGAGGAGCTCAGCAAACCTGGGGTGTCAACTTCAAGAGCCCGTGTGGTCTTTCTCATGGACCTCATTCACCGTCACGGAGCTCAGGAGCTGCGGCTCCTTCCCTCCCCGACCCCTTCCTCACCATGACTGATTTCCTTTTATGGAGAATTCTGAAAAAGTAACCCAACAGATATTTTTAAAGCAGGGCCTCAGACACCAGTGGGAAACTCCAGCCATGTTCTCGTAACGGGTTCTTCATTTCTTGCCCCCAACCAGAAAGGCCTGCTACCAAGCCCAAAGAGGATGCTGGAGTTGGGGTTTGCCTCCATCTGCTGCCAGCACAGGGAGTCCCAGGAGGGAAGTCCATGGGGCTAGGGGGTATGAGAGGCTCACCTGAGGTTGGAGACCTCCCTGAGCTGACAGGTAAAGAGCCCTTCATGAAGGGCAGAGCTGGAGGTGGGGCTGCGGGGGTTATGGGGGGACATGGAACATCCAGCAGCAGCAGTCCAGAGCCCCACAAGGGCACCACACAGAAAGGTTCGAGTTCTTACTCCCTCTGGCACTGACTTTTGAGCAAGTCAAATTGTCTCCTACCGGAGCCTCAGTTTACTCCTCTATGAAATGGGCAAACAGTATCAACTGGGGGGGGGGGCATGGTGAAGGTGCAAAGAGATAAGCTCATGGCTTTTGGTGACACTATAATGATCATGATAAAGACACCCCTGCTTCTGCTACAACAAAGGCCCTGTTGCCAAGGCGCTAGAGTTTGCCTCTGGACATCTGGAAACAGAACCCAAAAGTGTAAACATGGATCTGAAGTCCGCGTAGCCACGGGCCTAGATCCAGGAAGAGGGGCTAGGATTCTACCATTCTCCCCCTGGAGCACCTATCAACAGGGACCCCAAGGGACCCTCAGTCCAGTCACCCTCGACTCTCGCTCCAAAACCCGTGCGCCCCCGGCATTTCACTGTCCAAGGCCGCCTGGACCCAGGGACCCCACTTCACAGAGGACCTGGAGAAGACGCGTGTCGCGTCCCCGGAGCGAGCTGGGCTCGGAGAGGGCTAGGCACGGGTACGAGGCGCGCTTGGGGGACGCACCCGCGGCGGGGCGGGCACTGGGGCAAGGTTCCTCCCGCCCGGGGCCCGCACACGGGGCGCGGAACCGCGAGCCCAGGCGGGCAAAGGCCAAGGTCAGCGGCTTCCCGCCCCGCGCGGGGCCGAAGCTACCGTCCTGGCCACCCGCACCCCTACACGCACCGAGGAGGGCTCTGGGTCCACGGCGGTGGGCTCCATTTTGGCAAGGGGTCCCCCTCCCCACCGCGCTGCTCCCCGCCCACTCCCGGATCCCCAGACTCACCCTCTCCGGGGTACAGGTGGCCCGTGGCACCCAGCAGCAGCGCGGCCACCGCCACCAGCAGCGGCGCGGTCGCCGCCCCCCGCCCAGCTCCGGTGCCCATGGCTGCTGGAGCGCGGGGTCCCGGCGGATCAGAGCGCGCGGCGCCGGCCCGCGGGGGTCATGCTCTGAGGCGGCCGCCCGAGCGGCGCTGGGGGACGCGCGTCCTTCTCTTCCACGCCGGCGGCCCGCGGGCCGCAGCCCCCGCCCGGGAGGGCCCTTCAGACAGCCCCAGGAAGGGGCGCGGGGCCTCGGCCGCTACAAATCAATCCGGCGGCGCCGCGGCGGAGGCGGCCCCGGCCCCGGACCACTGCGGCCCGGGCCCCGTCCCGCGGTCTCCCGGCCCGGAGCCCCTCGCTGCGCCCCGGCCGCCCGGCTCTCGGCCCGGAGCGCCCTGGGCCACGATCTGCGAACGCTGAGACAGACGGACGCGCGGACAGACAGACGCGCGGACTGGCGGGCGGGCACCTGGGCAGGCGAGTGGCGGGCGGGCGGCGGGAGCGAGGGCTGCTCGGCCCGTAAACAACGCGGCCCGTCAGCTGGGCCCCGTGAGGGTCGCGGGAAAAGGCGGCGCGGATCGAGACTCGGAAGGGACTCGGCGCCCAGGAGAGGCCCCGGGAGGGGTGGAGGGAGGACCGCGAGAGGGAGGCGCCGCCCCGCCCCGCCCGTCAGCCTCCCTACCCCGGGCCCCGAGCTGGAGGCCCCTGGCGCGCCCTGGCCGAGGGGGCGCCCCCGACACCCCGCGACTCGCGTCTCAGAGTTTGGGGGTGCCCCACATGCCTGACCCATCGAGACGGATCCCTCCCTTAACGTTTTTGCTATTTCGTTCCCTTGGACTCTGGCAGGCTCATTTTGATTTTCTTAAAAATATTTCATTAAAATACTGTTTCTCTTGGTCACTGGGTTTTTTGGTACTCCCTTAAATGTTGCGCTCGCGTCACCCTCGTCCCAGTCCTGCCAGCGCGTCTCGTAGTAGACGCGCGGGCGCCCCCGCCCAGCGCCAGGGCCCTGGGGACAGCCACGTGCACGCGCGCCCAGTGCACTCAGTGTGCTCCGTGGCAGGGCTATGGGAGCGAGGGTGCCTTAGGCGCGGCCTGTGGTTCAAGTCGGAGAAAAGACACCCGGGAGAATGTGCAGAACCTCGCAGAAGAGCAAACCAGGCCCCAGAGAGCCCGGTTGCCGCACAGGTAGACACACCCGATTTCCAATACACAGACCCAGAGTCCGTGTGTGTCTGAGTGTCTAGCAAATGGCATTCACGAATAGGGCATGATAGCGGCCGACCCACCTTGGGCGGTGGTGGGGGGTGGGGAGGGAAGCAGCCTTAAGTCTAGAAAGCCAGGACCGAGTGGAATCTGGTTCCCCCTCCCCTCACTTCCTGTGTGGCCTTGGACGTGGGACTTTACTCTCTCTCTCTCTGGCTCTCTGGGTTGGCCTCAGCTCTGTAATGGATGTAACAATACGTGCAGGTCAGATCTGACGAGGTGCAAGAGCAATAAAGCATGAGAAAGCACCCAGCACAATTCTAGGCAGAGGGTGCTCATTCTTCGTCTGGTCCATTAAACAAATATTAGTTTGCCAGGAGCTGAGCCCACGGTTTCTCTAACCCACCAAACCTACTCCCGCCTCGGCTGTTTCCTGGGCCTGTCCCTCCAGTGGCTGGCTCCACCTCTGTGCTCCACTTTGCAAATCCACCCCCCCCCCAATCCCTTTGTTCCCTTACCTGTTATTTACATCACTCCAGTATCTCCTGAAATTCTTTGGGTTTCCTGTGTGTCTTCTCCCTTCTCCACAAAGCAGAAAGTGTGTCCATCTTCTTCACTATTTTACACCCAGTGCCTGATCTATCTGTTGCTTAATAAATATTTGTTGAATGGAAGAGTCAACATGCAATAAGTAATGAGGATTTACAATGAGCAAAATAAACACACTCTGTTTCCTTGTAGACCTCACAGTCTGGCGGGGCAAAGGGCCATTAATTAAATAATCCTGGGGGCATAAAGAGGGGTGGGGGTAGGGGGGATAGGGAAGGAAGACAGTTTGGGCTGAAATCTGAAGGTGAGGAGGAGTCAGCAAAGGAAAGCATGGAAGTGTTCTAGGTAGGGAGACAAGCATGAGCAGGGGCCCAGAGGAAGTCCGGCAGGTGTTCTCCCAATGGACCTAGGCACAGAGAGAGGAGAAGGGAAGGTGGACTCAAAGTCAGGGCTAGAAGGAGAAGAGCCTTGGATATACCATGTTAAGCCCCCTCCCAAACCGTCTTTATCCTAAAAGCAGTGGGGAGCCACTAGAGGGTTTACACAAAAGGGCTGACATAATCTGATTTTCTTTCCAATAATCTCTCACCATGTGCCATGGGGCAAGCATGGACCCAGGGAGAACAAAGAGAAGGTGGCTGCAGTCCCAGAATATCAAGAATTGTAGGTTCAATAAATGTCCCCCTTCTTCCTTATGCAAACCTGTCCAGAGCTGTGGGTTTCCCTCGGATCCACGGGAACCCCAAAAGCCACCACAGTTCCAAGTAGGAAGTGTGTGCTGAAAAACACATGGAAGGAAACACGCTGTCCTCTGGAAATCCTTCAGGACAAAGGACTTGTGTGTTGGATATAAGTTGAAAGAATCATTTCGGTTGTGACTTGGAAATAAAGACCCACCACTTCCTGAAACTGCTCCCTGTTTCTTTCACAAAACCCCCCCATCTCCACCACCCCAAAAGAACAAGTTTCTAAAAATTGAAAGTCAACCTCTGCCTTTTAAAAATCATTGGGACAGGGGCGCCTGGGTGCCTCAGTCGTTAAGCATCTGCCTTCAGCTCGGGTCGTGATCCCGGGGTCCTGGGATCAAGCCCCACATCGGGCTCCTTGCTCGACGGGAAGTCTGCTTCTCACTCTCCCACTCCCCCTGCTTGTGTTACCTCTCTCGCTGTCTCTCGCTGTCCAATAAATAAAATCTTTAAATAAATAAATAAATAAAAATCATTGGGACAGAAACAGAAAAACCACACTTTGGCAATCTCCAAATAATTGATTAGGGCAATAACCATCTGGGAATGCCAAAACTAATGGTTGGAGTTTTGAGAAGTAAAGGAGTATTTCCATGGTCTCCAAGTATCTCTCTGCAAGATACTTGTCAATGATAAAGGAAAGGAAAAACAGTAGCTTCATAGAGGAGAAAGCTGGCAGACTTAATCACCTTAATTAAGTGATCAAAGTTGTTTCTGGATTTTCTGTTGTCATGTAAGACATTACCGGGACAATTGGGGAAGACTAAAAAAGGTCCATCAATTATATAATAGTACTGAATCAATATTAATTTGATCGTTGTATGGAGGCGATGTGAGAGAATGTCTTTGGTTTTACGAAATACATACTGAGGGGTACCTGGGTGGCTCAGTCGGTTAAGCGTCTGCCTTTGGCTCGGGTCATGATCCCAGGGTCCTGGGATCAAGCCCCATATCGGGCTCCCTGCTCAGCAGGGAGCCTGCTTCTCCCTCTCCTGCTCCCCCTTCTTGTGCTCGAGCTCTTTCTCTCTAATAAATAAATTAAAAATCTTAAAAAGAAAAAGAAAAAGGAAATACATACTGAATGAAGTATGTAGGGATAAAGGGGCAGACTGCAACCGACTTTCAAATCACTTCAGAAAAAAAACAGACAGAAAAGAGAGAACAAAGCAGAAGTGATAAAGTGTGACAAAATTTGTAAATCTGGTGAAAAGTGTGGACATAGAGATTTGCTGTACTAGTCAAACAGCTTTGCATGGAGTCTAGCGTCATATCAAAATCAAAAGTTTTCAATTTTGAAAAACTATTTGGGATGGGGCGCCTGGCTGGCTTAGTTGGTAGAGCCTGTGACTCTTGATCTCAGGGTTGAGAGTTCAAGCCCCACGTTGGGTGTGGAACCTACTTAAAAAAAAAAAAAAAACCCTATTTGGGGCTTTTTATTTCACTTTGTTTTTGTTAGACTGGCTTTGGTTTGACATTTAAACACATTGTATTCGGAACGCATGATCTAAAGAGAAAGCAAGCTTGGTTCATAGTTCATGAATATAGGCAATAAACACTTTTGTTGCCTATCACAGAGGTCTTGGGGAGACCTCACCATCAACCTGCTGGGGGCCTTCTCTTAGCAGGTCCCTCTGGTGCAATCATCCTCAATCTAGCTGTTTTCCATTTCACTGAAGCAGGAAACCAAATGTAAATCCAGACTCCTACGCTGTCATGGAAACCTGCTTTAATACATTACACTTAGGAGTAAGGAGGCAAAAAAAAAAAAAAAGAAAAGTACAGACTGAGTTCACTTGTGAATAACAGTGCAAAAACCCCGCATGGAGAATTTACTAAAAGAACCAGGCAAATTAAAACACACACACAGCACCAAAACCAATAGCAGGATAAGTGGAACTAGGAGTGCAAAGATGGTTCAATGCTAGGAAGTCTAGCCATCGAGATCATTGTTTTAATAGATCCAAGGAGGGAAGGCTCCTGAGCCCCTATCACAAAACTACAAATGTATTTGATGAACTCGAAGCCATTCAAAAATGAAACCGTAAGACGCTACAATGTGGAAATACTGTTTCATAATTTCAAAGTAGGGAATATTTCGTTAAGCAAGGCACGAGTCCCAAATCTAAAATCCAAAAATAGCAAATTTGGCAATGTAAAAACAGATTATATGAATTGCAAAAAAAAAATCATACATGAAGTCAAAAATCAGATTTTTAAAAGTGAGAAAAAAATTTTTAAGTGAGAAAAGATTAAATGACAGATAAAGGTCATGCATTCTACTATATTACAAAATATACAAAACATAGTACTTTTTTTTCAGTGAGATAAAACCCCAAACTCTTGTTTGCCAAAATTTAAATGGCAAAGGACATGAATAGGCAGCTCACAGAAACAGACTGCTGAAAAGAAAAAAAGAAAAAGAATACAAAGGGATTTATACATATAAGAGGATGTTCAGCTTTTTTCATGGTTAGAGATATGCCCACATCATTTTCACTGAATTTGCCAACAATCAGAAAAACGGGCAACACAATATGAACATCTGTGAGAAAGCAGACACTCTCGTAATCACTGGTATAAATCAGGTCAATCAATGGGAGGTGATTTGGCAATGACTTTCAACAAGTAAATTGCACTGACCCTTTCCACCTCTCATCTCATTTCCAGGAATTTATATGCTGCCCAGGTATACTCCCATGATTTGAGAGAGAGAGAGAGAGAGAGCGCAGGGGTGAGGTGCAGAGGGAGAGGGAGAGAGAGTCTTTTAAGCAGACTCTGCGCCAAGTGGGCAGCCTGGGGGTGGGGTGGGGGGGACTCCATCCCACCACCCTAAGATCACAACCCAAGCCGAAACCAAGAGTCAGACGCTCAACTGACTGCGCCACCCAGGTGCCCCCAAGATGATTGTTTTCTTCTACCAATGTCACACCCTGCCTTTATAACCTCAAAACTAAAAAAAAAAAAAAGAAAAAAAAAACATGAAAACGCATGCAAAGATTGGTAGTTACCATAACTTGTTGATGCAAACCCTATGTGAATGGTTTAAGAGATGAAAAAGAAAGAGAACAAGAAAAATTTTAAATATTTGAATTGATTAGTATTTTGAGGAGAATGTATAGGTCTCTCTGTTTCTTGCGGGAAAGAGTTATTTAGGTTGATTCTAGGTTTTGTTACAGTGAATATCCTTGTGAATATATATATATATATCCTCTCTCAAATAAATAAATAAATCTAAAAAAAAGAAGAAAAGAAAACAATCACCTTGAACTTATGAAAACAGAGAGTACAACGGTAGTTACCAGGGGTTGGGGACAGGGGAATTAGGGCACGCCGTTTAAGGATACAAATTAAAACTAGTAGATAAAAGGCTCTGGAGTTCTAATGCACAACAGAGTGGTTATAGTCAACAATGCTGTATTATAAACTGCAAAGCTGCTAGGAGACTAAATCTTAACTGTTCTTAACAAAAATAAATATGTGACATGATAAAGACATTAGCTAATGCTATTGTGTTAATATTGCAATATATAAATGCATCAAACCAACACACTGCACAACTTAAATTTACACATTATATGTCAATTGTGTCTCAATTTTTAAAAATCTAAAAAGGAAGGGGCGCCTGGGTGGCTCAGTCGTTAAGTGTCTGCCTTCAGCTCAGGTCATGATCCCAGCATCCTGCGATCCAGCCCTGCATCGGGCTCCCTACTCGGTGGGAAGCCTGCTTCTCCCTCTCCCACTCCCCCTGCTTGTGTTCCCTCTCTCGCTGTGTCTCTCTCTGTCAAATAAATAAAATCTTTAAAAAATAAAATTAAATAAAATAAAAATCTAAAAAGGAAAAAAAAGAGAGAACAGACATGCTCACGCAGCTTGATGTCTATCAGTCTTGCTCCCCTCAGGGGTACATTCTCCACTTGCATGGAGCTCTGTGATTCTTACCTCCATTTCTGCCCCGTATTCAAATACACTCAGTTACTGTTTTGATTCCTTTTTTTTTTTTTTTATGGTGGTAAAGTGCATATAACATAGAATTTACCATTTTAACCATTTTAATATGTATAATTCAGGGATATTTAGTAGATTCATAATATTGTGCAACCATCACACTAGCTCCAAATTTTTTTTTTCAGTGCCCCAAATGGAAACCCCATACCCATTAAGCAACCACTTCTCATTTCCCCTCCCCTCAGCCCCTGGCAACCACTAATCTACTTTCTGTCTCTCTGGATTTGCCTATTCTAGACATTCCATATAAATGGGATCATGTAACACGTGACCTTTTGTGACTGGCTCCTTTCACTACTTAGGATAATGCTTTCAAGTTGCATCCATATTGAAGCATGGATTAGCCCTTCATTCCTTTTTATGGCTGAATGATATTCCATCATCCGTTGCATTTTGAATCGTCAGACCCACCCCCACGCTCCCATCTTGAACCTACCCTTGAACCCACACTTTCTGAAGTCTGCTGAGGTACAGCTCCCCTGTTGGATTTCTGAGTAAGGGGCTCCTCCCGGCTTCTGAGGCTACTGACAGCACAGCTGTTGTCAAGATTTTGGCTTCGTTTCGTTTCAGAGAATTTTGATAGCCACTGGGCTGAACACATAAAATGCTTAGAAGATGGGAAAGCTTCTATGGGGAACTATTTGTACTTGAGTAAGACCAAAAAAAAATATTAAGGGAGCGCTGCCAACTCATTTGCAAGTATGGGCACCGAGGTGTTTGCTTCTCCTGCCTACTTGCCTCTTTCCAGTGCGGTTTTCAAGAAAGAGAAAAGGCATGATGGACCGCACGTGGAATATGTATTTCTCAAAAGCATTTCTTTTCATGCTGCAATGTACAGGACTGTTTCCTACTGGCTGAGAGTGAGTTACCTGACCCTGGGTAGAAACATGGTACATGAAAAGTTATAATTCAAAGAAAACTTTTTTTTTCCTAAGTTTTTATTTATTTGACACAGAGAGAGAGAGAGAAAGGGAACATGAGCAGGGGGAGTGGGAGAGGGAGAAGCAGGCTCCCCGCTGAGCAGGGAGCCCAATGCTGCACGACTGAGCCACCCAGGCGCGCCTCAAAGGAAACTTTCTAACATAAACAAATAACAGGAAAATAGCCAGCGGGACACCATGACCTTTTTAACAAAAGGATGAGTTAATCTACATGTACTAAGATGAGGAAATCTGCAAGATATATACTATTTTTATACAAAAAGTTAAAGGAAGAATAACGTAAGGGAGGGTGGGCGGATGGGTTAGCCTGGTGATGGGTATTAAAGAGGGCACGTTCTGGGCGCCTGGGTGGCTCAGTCGTTAAGCGTCTGCCTTCGGCTCAGGTCATGATCCCAGGGTCCTGGGATGGAGCCCCGCATCAGGCTCCCTGCTTGGCGGGAAGCCTGCTTTTCCCTCTCTCTCACTCCCCCTGCTTGTGTTCCCTCTCTCGCGGTGTCTGTCTCTGTCAGATAAATGAATAAAATCTTTTAAAAAAAATAAAATAAAATAAAGAGGGCACATTCTGCATGGAGCACTGGGTGTTATACGCAAACATGGAACACTACATCAAAAACTAATGATGTAATATATGGTGATTAACATAATAATAAAAATAAATTAATTAAAAATTTGAAAAAAAAGAATAACGTAAGGGAAATACAACCATTTGTGTTTTAAAAGAGAGCGTGAAATTCAGCAGCACGAGTTAACATATACCTACCCCCAGACATTTCTAGATGCATGAAATTTCTCTCAAAGAATACACAGGAAACTGGTTAACCTTTTTCTATCTGTTTGGATTGTTTAAACCGTGTATGTTAATTCCCTTTTCAAAAATCAGCATAAGACAGAGACATTTTTTCAGAATAACATCACCATATCTACCACATGAAATAGAATAAAGACAGAGGAAAAATTTTAACAGTCTCTGACCCATTAAAAGGAAACTATAGTACTTTATGGGGGACATAAAGTAGAACTTAAAATCAGAACACTGTACAGGGACATTCCCACTGTCCCCCAAAATATATATAAATCCAATTCGACATAAAAATTTACATCTAAAAGAATATATGAAAATTATTCTGAAGTTCATCTAGGGGAGGGTTTCTCAACCTTGGGACGATGGACATGTAGAGCCAGATAATTCTTTGTCGTGGGGGCTGTCCTACACACTGTAGGATGTTTAGTGGCATCCCTGGTTTCTATGCGAGCAGCACAGCCCCAGGTATGACAACCAAAATTATCTCCAGACATTGCCAAGTATGCCCTGGACCACAAACTCCTGGCTGGGAACCACTGACTGAAAAAATAATTAAATCAGCACCGAGAAGAAAATCTGGAAAAGAAGGGTAATCAGGATGGCAATAACACTTTTGGATATTAAAATATTAAAAAGCTGAAATAAATTCAAATAGGCACAAGTATGCGCAGGCAGTTGAATCAATATATCAGAAGGACTAACCTGGAAATACACCCCATTTTTAAATAATTTATCTTAAAGGTGCCTCCCAATCAGTCGGAATTGGAAAGAGAAAAATTTTCTCCAATACCATCATTCAATAAATGGGGCTGAGATAATTGGTAATTTGAGAAAGAAATCTATAAAGTCTTTAATGAGTGTATTTAAAGGCTAGATCTAGGGGCGCCTGGGTGGCGCAGTCGGGTGAGTATCCGATTCTTGATTTTTGGCTCAGGTCATGAGCTCAGGGTCCTGGGATCAACACCCGCAAGGGGCTCTGTGCTCAGCAGTGAGTGGGCTTGAGGATTCTCTCTCCCTTTCCTTCGGCCCCTCCCCCCTTTCATGTGCACTCTCTCTCAGATAAATAAATCTTTTTAAAAAATGATAAATAAAAGCTAGATCTAAAAAATAGTTTATTTTTTTAAAAGATTTTTTTTTTTAAAGATTTTACTTATTTATTTGACACAGAGAGAGAGACTGCGAGAGAGGGAACACAAGCAGGGGGAGTGGGTGAGGGAGAAGCAGGCTTCCCGCCGAGCAGGGAGCCCGATGTGGGGCTCGATCCCAGGACCCTGGGATCATGACCTGAGCCGAAGGTAGACACTTAACGACTGAGCCACCCAGGCACCCCTAAAAAAGAGTTTAAATCTAATTTCCCACACTAAAAGTTTGCTAAACTTCAGATTGTTCTATCCTTTAGAACAAACTAGATGAATATAGAATTGGGTGTGTATCAGTCTTCCAAGAGAAAGCACTTGCTAAGCATATCACAAAAAACATAATAACAACATCAAGATTTCACTTCATGAAAATAAAAATGTCTACATATCCAAAAAGAAATGACCAAAATGAAAATATAAGCAACAGAATGGGGAGATATATTCCACAAGCAAGATACAAAAGAGGTCCATATCTATATATGGACCCTATACATATAAAGGGTGTTCTCAAGTTGATAAGGGTTCCACCTTCCAGATAAAAAACAAATGGTATTAAGGGACTGTTTCCAAGAGAAAACAAAACTGCCAAGGAACCAAATGTTGTACTATATGTTGGCTAATTGAACATAATAAAAAAAAAATGTTCAGTTTTACTCCTAACCAAAGAAACATGAGTGAAAATAACAGGTCGATGCCATTGTCCACCTAGTAGTAAATTTACCAGTTTAAATATAGGATACAAAAAGATAAGAATATTACTGTATGATCTAGTAATCCCATTCGAGGATGTCCACCCAAAAAGAATTGAAAGCAGGAACTCAAACAGATGGTTTTAACCAATGTTCACAACAGCATTATTCACAGTAGCCAAAAGGTGGAAGTAACCCAGTGTCCGTTGGTGGATGAATGGATAAGACACAGTGGCCCAGGGGCGCCTGGGTGGCTCAGTTGGTTAAGCGTCTGCCTTCGGCTCAGGTCATGGTCCTGGGCTCCTGGGATGGAGCCCTGAGTCGGGCTCCCTGCTCAGCAGGGAGTCTGCTTCTCCCTCTGCCTCTGCGCCCCCCACCCGCCCCCCCCCCCCGTCTCTCATGAATAAATAAATAAAATCTTTTTTTTTTAAGATTTTATTTATTTACCTGACAGAAACACAGCGAGAGAGGGAACACAAGCAGGGCGAGTGGGAGAGGGAGAAGCAGGCTTCTCGCCAAGCAGGAGCCCGATGCGGGGCTCGATCCCAGGACCCTGGGATCATGACCTGAGCTGAAGGCAGATGCTTAACGACGGAGCCGCCCAGGTGCCCCAAAATAAATAAAATCTTTAAAAAAAAAAAAAGGAATGGCATTCTGGTACGTGCTACAACAGCGATGAACCTTGAAGATATTATGCCGAATGAAATAAGCCAGGCACAAAAGGACAAATAGTGTATGATTCCACTTGTACAAAGTATCTACAGTAGTCAAATTCACAGACAAGAAGTATATTAGAAGTTACCAGGGGCTGAAGGCAGAAGGGGGATAATGGGTAGTTGTTTAAGAGTTTCAGTTTGGGATGATTAAAAAAAAAAAAGTTCTGGGCATTTGCTAAGAGAGTGACATGTAAGCTTTCTCACCATCAAAAAACAGAACAAAACAAAAAAACGTAACTATGTGAGGTGATGACTGCGTTAATAAACCGGGTTGTGGCAATCATTTCACAAAGTATACATATGTCAAATCACCACATTGTATACTTCAAATGTATACAATTTTACTTGTCAGTTATACATCAGTGAAGCTGGGGGGGGAAAAGTTCTGGAAATGGATGGTGGTGATGGTTGCACAAATATTGTGATGTATCTAGTGCCATTGAATTGTACGTTTAAAATGGGTTAAAACGACAAGTTTTACATTTTACCATGATTTTTTATTTTTTATTTTTTTACCGTGATTTTTTAAAGCAAAACACAAAACAAAACAAAACAAACAAGCAAAAACCCTAAGAGGAGGGACCTTAAATGCATATTTCTAAGTGAAAGGAAAAAAAAAAAAAAACCACTCTGCAAAAGCTACGTACTATATAACCACAACTATATGACTTTCTGAAAAAAATGAAATTACGGAGAGAGTAAAAAGATCAGTGGTTGCGGGGGGGGCTCAGGGCAAGGGAGGACGGGATAAACAGGTGGACAGGGGCTTGGGGGACAGTGAAACTAGTCTGTGTAACACTGTATTGGTAAATTCATGTCTTTACACTTTGGTCAAAACCCAAAGAAGAGGGGTGCCTGGGTGGCTCAGTCGGTTAAGCGTCTGCCTTTGGCTCAGGTCCTGGGATCGAGCCCCGCATTGGGCTCCCTGCTCAGCGGGGAGTCTGCTTCTCTCTCTCCCCCCCCCCCCCAGGCTGCTTCTCCCTCTCCCTCTGCCCCACCCCCCCTCGTGTGAGGGCTCTCTCTCAAATAAATAAATAAAATTAAAACAAAAAAAAACAAAGAAGAGGGGCGCCTGGGTGGCTCAGTCATCAAGCGTCTGCCTTCGGCTCAGGTCATGATCCCAGGGTCCTGGGATCGAGCCCCGCATCGGACCCCCTGCTCCGCGGGAAGCCTGCTTCTCCCTCTCCCACTCCCCCTGCTTGTGTTCCCTCTCTAGCTGTCTCTCTCTCTGTCAAATAAATAAATTAAATCTTTAAAAAAAAAAAAAAACAAAGAAGATACAACATCAAGAGTGAACCTAATGTAAACTATGGACTTTTTTTTAATAATAATGCATCAGTGTTGGCTCATTCTTTGTGACAAATGTACCACCCTAATGCAAGATGTTCATAATATGGGAAATTGAGGGGAGAGGGGGAAAAAGAGGTACAGGAATTCTCTGTATTTTCTGCTCAATTGTTCTGTAAACATCAAACTACTTAAAATTTTTACAATAAAATTATTTTAAGTTTTAAGGTAATTTTTTTAAAGATTTTATTTATTTGACAGAGAGATTTTATTTATTTATTTGACATTTTATTTATTTATTGACAGCGAGAGAGGGAACATAAGCAGGGGGAGTGGGAGAGGGAGAAGCAGGCTTCCCGCTGAGCAGGGAGCCCGATGTGGGGCTCGACCCCAGGACCCTGGGATCATGACCTGAGCTGAAGGCAGACGCTTAACGACTGAGCCACCCAGGCGCCCCTAAGGTCATTTTTTAAAAAAGGAAATAGAAGAACACGCTTCGGACACCCCAGCCATCCAGCATCACTGGGATGCAGTGAAAACAGTAGTTTGGGGGTGGGGCTTATCAAGAAACCCCTTTTCTGTTTCTGAACTGTTCCCAGGGAGGGCAGCTCTGACCTTGAACTCCACACCCCCTCACGCCCAGTGCTGACCCAGAGGTGAACCCCATTGACTCCAAGATCCCCACCCCACTCCTGGCTGCCCAACAGCCCCTTTAACTTAAGGTTTAATGTACCATCTGCAGTTCTGGGTCCTGAAGTCACCTCCTGATCATTCGTTTAACAAATGCTAATTGAGGGGCACCTGGGTGGCTCAGTCTGTTAAGCGTCTGCCTTCAGCTCAGGTCATGATCCCAGGGTCCTGGGATGGAGTCCCACATCCGGCTCCCTGGGAGCCTACTTCTCCCTCTCCCTCTCCCTCTGCTGTTCTCCCTGCTTGTGCTCTCTCTCTCTCTCTCATCCTGTCATATAAATAAAATCTTTAAAAAAAAAAAAAAAATCAAGGTGTCTGAAAGTTCTTCTTCCTCTGGAGGTTCTAGAAGAAAACCCGTTTCTTTGCCTTTCCCGGCTTCTAGAGGCCTCCTTTCGTGCCCTGGCTCATTGGTCACTCGTCCACCTTCAAAGCTGGCAATGTCAGGCCAAGTCCTTCTCAAGCCACCATGTCTCTGGTTTTCTCTCTGCTGCCTCCCTCCTTCACATTTAAGGATGCTCCTGATTAACACTGGGATCCCACAGATAATCCAGGCTCATCTCCCCACCTCCGGGTCAGCTGATTAACAACCTTGATGCCCCTTGCCAGGCAGCCTCACAGATTCCTAGGTTCTAGGGATTAGGAAGTAAACATATTTTCAGGTGCCATTGTTCCGCTTACCACACTGCAGCTGTGGCCTTAAGTAAAACAAACAAGATCTCTGCCCTTGTTTGTAGAGGTGACAGTCTAGTGGTAGAAAACAAGCAATAAACACGCTGGGGGGTGGTGGCTGGGTGCAATAATAAAGATAATGGCAGATAGCAGGGAGTGCTGTGAACAAAATAAAACAGCAGGATCTGATAAGAGTAAAAACACTGTGCGCTGGGGAGTCGACAAAGAGCCCTGCGGCATACCACTCCAGACCACCTTGCAGTGTGACCTCACACTGAGAAGTCAAACGTGGTGTCCTCTTGGAGGCTGCTTGCTTCTACACGAATGCCACCACCCCTAGTTTGGAGAAAGAAAACATCAACTCTCCTAAAAGCACATCATCTTTGATAAGAGTAGTTCTGCCACCATCTCTAATTACAAAGGAGGTCAAGAAGGATCCCGAAGCAATAAGCCGCTCAGATCCAGGCAGAGGGGGGCATAAATAGTAAGGAACAGGTCCACAGGCCTCCAAGGTGGGGGTCGAGAGGAAACGCATGGGCTCTAGGTGCCAGATTCAAAGGGGAGACTGGGAAATGAGGCTGCAGGGAGGCAGGGGGACCCCCACATAGATGAGGGGATGGAGGAGTGATCTCAGCCTGCTAAGTCAGAGAGGGAGGATTGGACCAAGTCCTGAGTGTGAATGGAAGCCAGCCAGGGGAGCGCTTGAGACAGGACCGGAGTGCGATTCTGCCACACTCAGCCTGATCCCGCATCATCTTTCCCATCTTGGCCAGTGGAGGCTCCTCCTTTCCCATTGCACTGGCCGAAATTATCACTGGAGTCACCTTGTCACTGCCGCAATCCTTCAGAAGATGCTATTGGTTCTTCCGGCAACATCCATCCAGAAACTGAACGCTTCTCAGCAACTCCTCAGTCCCCAACCTAGTTCACTCCATCACCGCTCACCCGGATTAGCACTGACACTACCCTACCCCACACCGGGTACCCAGCACCCCCTTCTTGAGCCCCACAGGTTGTCCTCCCTGAAGAAACCACCAGAGGGCGCCAGTGAGCACCCACGTCAGGTCCTGCCCTTCTCTGCTCACAGCCTTCCAGGGCTCCCACCTTGGGGGGCAGGAGTTCTGAGTCCTCTCTCAGCCCACAAGACCCTGCAGGACCTGCCCTTGTCCCCTGCCTGCCCTCCTCTCCTCCCTGTCTCTCCCTCACTCACTCTGCTCCAGCCACACAACCTCCTGCCTGTTCCTGGAACACACCAGACCCAGGGCTGCCCCAGGACCTTTGCACAGGGCTGTGCCCTCTGCCTAGAACACTCTTCCCACAGATACCCACAAGGCTCCCTCCGTCCCTTCTGATCTCTGCCCTAATGCTAACCTCAGCAAGGACTTCTCTGACCACCCTATTTGAAGATCTGCATCACACCCTCACCCCCAGTGATTTTTGTCACCCTCTCTCTACCTCTCTCTTGTAGTTATTGCCATCTGAGTTTGCTATCGGTTGTGTATTTTTATCATTTGTTGCCTGGCTCCCTCCTCTCAACCATAAGCTACAGGAAGGTCGGTGTCCCCATACTGAGCACCACTAATCCCAGAGCGCAGTAGGTGAGTGAGAAGTATTCGTGCATGGGGGGATGGATGATTTCTGTTCTGAGCTCACACTGGCTATGGGTGGAGAATGCACTATGGGGCAAGAGCGGAATCTCGGGTAGAATGGTGTAGCCACTGTGGGAAACGGTTTGGCGGCTCCTCAGAAAGTGAAACCTGGCGGTAAGGTATAACGCAGCGATCCCACTTCTGGGCAGATACTCAAAAGCATTGAAACCAGGGCCTCAAGGAGATCTCCGCACACCCACCACGTTCAGAGGGGCATCAAATGCCTTTCAATAGATGAACAGATAAACCAAATGTGGCCCATCCATACAATGGAATATTAATCAGCCTTAAAAAGGAAGGACATTCTGACACCTGCTACAATAGGGTGAACCTGCAGGGCCCTGTGCTCCGTGAAGCAAGCCAGACACAGAAGGACAGACACTGCAGAGGAGTCCTGTCCACAGAGACAGAGAGTAGACGGCAGGAGCGAAGGGCGGGGGGGGGGGGGGGGGGGAAAACGAGGGGAGGGGAGTCCGTGTTTCACAGGGACAGAGGTTCAGTTTGGGGAGATGGAAAGTTCTGGAGATGGATGGTGGGGACGGTTGCACAACCATGTGAACGAGCTTAGTGCCACAGAACTATACAGCTAAAATGGTTTAAATGGTAAATGTTATGTTACGCATATTTTACTACAATAGGAAGAGAGAAATAAATTTAAGTAACTCAAGTGAAGAAAAAAGTACTAAGTAATAAGAGTATGGTGGCAGCCGAGGAGGTGAGACTCCCTAACAAACACGCTCATAGAGTTGATAATGCTGAGGTGCTGTTCACAGTGCACGCTGTGATGATCCTGTTGTTCCTATCTTACAGACAGGGAAACTGAGGCACGGCGGTGAAGTTCACACGGCAACAAGTGAGCAAGTGCAAAGGCTAGATTCTAGCATCTTTAACCATGCCCTGGTCCGCCTTCCTATTCTCTTCTCATGCTGTACACTCATTCTAAAATTATTGGAGGCTTCCTACTTGCTATGCATTGAGCCAAATCCCTTGCATGCATTAACATATATAATCCTGCCAATATTCCTATGTGGCAGATAATATTATTATCCCCATCCTGCAGATGAGTAAATTGAGGTTATGCCCTCCTCCACAGGGGCTCTGACCTCATCCCTCCCCAGCTGGAAACCTCTGTGGCTCTCCATCCCCCTCAGGCGAAAATCTAAGGTTACCTTAGCACGACCTTCAAGGCTCCTAGCAAGCTCAGAATCTTATTTTCACCTCTCCTCCCGGCACAGGCCTCCTTTGCTCTGGCCATTCCTGACTCTCTGCAGAGGTGAACAGAACAAACGTTTTCCAGCCTCAGAGCCTTTGCAGGTGCTCTTTCTCCTGCCTACAAAGTTCTCCCTTTCAGCCCAACTAACTCTTCTTTGCTTGTTAATGCTAACCTCTGGGGAGATCCCCACCCCCACCCCCCCACCGACCATCCCCCGGCTCACAGCTCGGTTAGGCGAGCTGTGTATCTCCGTTCCTGCAATGCCTGGTGCTCACCTCGGTCCCAGGTAACATTGTCGCAGCTCCTTCATTAGCATATCCACTGAACTTGAAAGCTGAGAGCAGAGGCATGTATCAGTTCTGACTCTATCAGCTACAAGTGTTAGAAACCCCAACTAGAAGTGGCTTAAATCTTAAGAAACAAGTACTCTATGATCTCACTTATGTGGAATCTAAAAAAGCTGAAATCAGAAAAACAGAGTAGAATGGTGATTACGAGCGGCTGGGCGGGGGAGTTGGGGAGATGATGTTTTCAGGGTACAAACTTGCAACTAGCAGATAAATAAGTTCTGGAGATCTAATCCACGACATGGTGATGATAGTCAACAATACGTGTCACAAACTTCAAGGCTGCTAAGAGATTCGATCTTAATTGTTCTCACCACAAAAAGGAAATTATAATTATGTAACATGATGCTACCTGTGGTAATCATATTGCATTACATAAATGTATCAAATCAACATGTTGTACACCTTAAATTTACACAATTATAGTTCATCAAAAAGAAAAACCTTAAGGGGACATATTATGTCTTGGAAGGAGGAGTTTTGATGTTGGGTGGCTCCCGGGCTCCTAAATTCAGCCGAGTCAGAAGTCAGATTCTTTCCATGTTTCTGCCCATCCATCTGCAGCATGTTGAGTGAATGAAGATGTTGAGTTCAGTTTGGAGATACACTGAGTTAGGGGGGAATACCCAGGAGGAATATCCAGGAGGCGGCTAGATTTCAGAGCCCAGGGTGAGACAGGAGACAGAGGATCAGACCCTGGGAGGGTGTGTGGAGTGAGAAACTGGCTTTGCCCAACATTTATGAAGCACCTACTGCATACCAGCACTAGATGGGCTCTGGGGATTCGGTGATTCCGTGGGGTGGGTTCTCTCAGAAGCAGACCCAAGCCAAGAATTTGGATGCAAGGATTTATTAAAGAGGAGCCCGCATCCTGTGGGGAGCTCTGGCGTGTGAATTATGTCTCAGAGTTTGTTCTGCTTCCACGGGAGGGAGGGAGCTTTGTACTTCTGCACCAGTCAGTCAAGAAGGTAAGGAGACGGGGAGCCTTCCAGGAACTTCTGGGTCACTTCTGGGAGAGCCACTCCAGAGCCGAGGACAGCACTGAAGGCCACAGGTGTGAGTTCTCAGTAGAAAAGCATGAAGGGGGGACGAGCCCACAGAGCTGGGAGAGAGACCTGGGTGGGCACCAGCAAGTTCATGTCCAAGTCCACTGTGCCGCTTATCAGAGTATGATCTCAGACAAGTCCCTTCACTTCTCTGGACCCCATTATGCAATAACCTCATCTTTAAAATGGCACCTACCTTGTACATTCATTCTGCAAATATTATTGAGCGCCTACCATGTGCCAAGACTAGGGACCCAGAGGTGAACAGAGCAGTTAAAACTTCCTTTTCCCATGCAGCAGGGGAGGGAAACACACAATAAACAAAATGAGTAACCGACCTATACAAAGTCCATCAGGCTGGGAGGTATGCCATGGAGAAAAATAAAACAGGGATATAGATGTTGCCAGCCAGTGGTTTAGAGAGTGAAACTTTAAATAGGAAGATCCAGAGGGCCTCTCTGATGTGGCAATATCTGAGCAGAGATCGGAAAGGAGGGAAGAAGGGCATTTGAGGAAGAAGGAACAGCCAGTACAAAGGTCCTGAGGCAGGATGGTGCTGGCTTGTTGGAGGAACAGCAGGAAGCTGGTGTAGCTGAAGCAGAGTGAGAGGCGGTAAGTTCAGATGGGTAAGAGGTGATACTCAACACCACAGGGTCTCATAGCCCATCGTAAGAACTTCAGATCTGACTCCTAGGTCTGTGGATTATTTAATTGGGATTAAATGAGATAAGGCAGTCTCTGCACTTAATACAGAGCCCGGCATATAGCAAATGTTCAGGAAACACCAGCCAAGGATTATTTCTCGAGACCATCAACAGAAAAGAGTATGGAACCTTCTGTAAATTGCATTGAAAAAATGGAACATCATAAACAGCCCTAGTAACAAAATAATTATCTCCCACCATCACCATCTGCCTATGGACAGCCACAAAACCCCTAGAACTCAGCCCCCGATGTGGCCTGACCTCTGGCCCAAGGAATGGGCCTGTCTGAGACCTCAGTGCACGTTCCCAGCCCAGGAGAACCCAAAGGGCAGTTTTGAAGTCACATCTGCTGTCCACCATCAGGCACGTCCAAAACAAGCAGTAGCTGATAAACCGACTGTATTCTGAGTAGGTTCCCACGCCCCACCTGCCCTGCCCTAAACGGAAAGACACTTCTCTCTCCTTGGCTGAGAAATGCGAAGGTGCTCAATAGCCCAGGAGAAAAAAGGAATAAATTGATTCCAAGTGAGGAATTCAGCCAGTTAGGACAGTCAGTTATGATAAACCTCAATGTTTTAGTCTGTCTTGCTCCCTTATGTAGCTATCTCTTGACCTCAGTTTCCACATCTGTAAAATGGGCACTGTGGATTGACGAATATGATTCAGAGAGAGCCCCTTCCATCTTGTGCCTCTGCCGTCCCTGGGATCTCTGCACACGTTTGTTGCAGCATTCCTTGAAGAGGGAGAGGGAAATAACCCAACTGTCCATCTGCAGGGGACTAAGTAAATACATACTAAAGAACATTCATGTTGTAGAACAAGGGTTGGTTTTTGTAAATAAAGTTTTATTGGCACAAAGCCACATCCATTTGTTTCTATATCACCTATGACTACTTTTGTGCTATGACAGCAGAGGTGAGTGATGGCCACGGAGACCATCTGGATCTAGGAAGCCTAAATATTTACTCTCTGGCCCTTTAAGAAAGTTTGCCAAGTCCTGCTACAGGATATTTTACCACCCTTAAAAGTAGCATGCCTAGTCTTGTTTTTCCAAATAATGACATGGGAGGATGAACATGATCTATGATTACAGCAAAAAAAAAAGGTGCAGAAAATTATGCATAGTACAATTCCATGTTGGCAAAATATATGGGTATAATTTATTTATTTGAGTATAGACAGAGAACCTAAGAAAATACATATACAGGTGTGTATGTGGGTTTATAGCATTCTGGGAGGATATACAAACGGTAATTATCGTGGTTAGAATCACCTTGAGGGACTTCCACATTCTCTATTTTGGTGTTGTTGGTTTTCGTTTTGTTTATTTTTTTTTTACAATATGTACTCCTTTTCTTCAATTAAGCAATTGAAAACTGTTTAATTGTGAAAAAAATTTAATTGTGGCAAAATACATGTAACAAAAACTGACCATTTTATTTATTTATTTATTTTTAATTTTATTCACTTATTTGACAGAGAGAGACACAGCGAGAGAGGGAACACAAGCAGGGGAAGTGGGAGAGGGAGAAGCAGGCTTCCTGCTGAGCGGGGAGCCCGATGTGGGGCTCAATCCCAGGACCCTGGGGTCATGACCTGAGCCAAAGGCAGATGCTTAAGAACTGAGCCACCCAGGCACCCCTATTTTTTTTTAAAGATTTTATTTATTCATTTGAGACACAGAGATAGAGAGAGCATGAGCAGTGGGAGAGGCAGAGGGAGAGGGAGAAGCAGGCTTCCCGCTGAGCCAGGAGCCCGATGCAGGGCTCGATCCCAGGACCCCGGGATCATGACCTGAGCCAAAGGCAGACGCTTAACCATCTGAGCCACCCAGGTGCCCCCAAAATTGACCATTTTAACCATTGTTAAATGTACAGCTCAGTGGTGTGACGTACACTCACATTATTGTGCAACCATCCCCACCCTCCGTCTCCAGAACTTGTTCATCTTGCAAAACTGAAACTCTGTCCCCACGAAACACTGAGTCCCCATCTCCTTCCCCCAGCCCCCGACTCCCACCATCTACTTCCTGTCTCTATGAATTTGATAACTCTGGGGACCTCATATAAGTGGAATCCTACAGTATCTGTCCTTTAGTGACTGACTTGTTTCACCGGAATAAGGTCTTCAAGTTTCATCCATGTTGTAGCAGGTGTCAGAACATCCTTCCATTTTTGCTAGATAATATTCCGTTGTACGGATGCAGCATGTTTGGTTTATCCATTTGTCCATCCATACACATTTGGGTTGCTTCCACCTTTCGGCTATTGTGAATAATGCTGCTGTGAACATGGGGGTGCAAACATCTCTTACGCCCCTGCCTTCAATTTCTTTGGGTATGTACCCATAAGTGGAATTGCTAGATCACACTGGCAATTCTATTTTTAATTTTTTGTGGGGCCGCCATACTGTTTGCCACAGTGTCTGCAGTATTTTACATTCCTATGAGCAATACACAGCTTTTAAAATGAAACCCAGGGACGCCTGGACGGCTCGGTCGGTTAAACACCTGCCTTCAGCTCAGGTCATGATCCCAGGGTCCTGGGATCCAGTCCCGTATTGGGCTCCTTGCTCAAGTGGAGAACCTGCTTCTCCCTCTCCCGCTCCCCCTGCTTGTGTTCCCTCTCTCGCTGTCTCTCTCTCTGTCAAATAAATAAATGAAATCTTTTTTTAAAAATTAAATAAGTAAATAAAAGCAAGGACATTACCAAGTGCTGTCAAGGAGGTGAAGGAACTGGAATGCCATATACGGCCGGGGGGAGGGGGGTGGGGGTAAAATGATACACACGCTTTGGACCAGTTTGGTGGCTTCCACTCCTGAGTCTTTACCCAGAAGAGGCGAAAGCATACGTCCACATGTGGATTTGTACATGAACTATCCTAGCTCTATCTGTAATTGCCAGGAAGCCAAAGCAAACCTAATGTCCATTCTCGGGAGAGTGAATAACGAAATTATAGTATCTGTCTGCTGGATGTGATTCAGGAATGAAACAGAGATCAAACTATGGACATGCAGAAGCATGTGGACAAATCTCGAAATCATTATGCTGAGTGAGATCACATGCTCACACCAAAACAAAAACAAAACCACATATGGTTCGTTTCCATTTACATGAAGTACTAGAAAGTGCACACCAGTCTCCATGGCAGAAAATACATCAGGGTTTTTACTGGTGATTTGGGGGTGGGGGTGAGACAGAATGGAACGATGATGAAGGTACAGTAAGAAATGTAGGGGGTTGGGGCGCCTGGGTGGCTCAGTTGGTTAAGCGACTGCCTTCGGCTCAGGTCATGATCCTGGAGTCCCGAGATTGAGTCCCGCATCGGGCTCCCTGCTCAGCGGGGAGTCTGCTTCTCCCTCTGACCCTCCTCCCTCTCATGCTCTCTGTCTTTCATTCTCTCTGTTTCAAATAAATAAATAAAATCTTTAAAAAAAAAAAAAAAAAAGAAATGTAGGGGGTTGACCAAACATTCATGATCTTAATTGTGATGATGGTTTTACAGGTGTACAAATAGATCAGAACTCATCCGATTGTTACTTTAAATATGTGCAACTTACTGTGTGTCAGTTTGGGGTTCTAGGTACTCTTGCCATAAACATCTTTGCCGTAGACATTTTCACCGCAAACACTTTGGCCACGTAACTCATGGGCCACAAGCCAATTTTACCATACAAGATTAAAAAAAATAATAATAACTGGTTGACAGTTTGGTTTGGCAGTTTGGCTTCATCAAAATGGTTAACAGTTTGGTTTCTCCCATTTTCATATTGTATAAATCTTAGCCCTCACAATGGTCTATACAGTGTCTCAGACTTTTGAGCCCATGTGTCCCATAGAACTTTGGAACATCTATCAATGGATCTGTGACAATATGTCAAAAACAAACAGGGCAGAAAGCTTTCACAACGCAATACAAAGCTGAGTTACAAATACGCAGGCTAGGGGCACCTGGGTGGCTCGGTTGGTTAAGCGTCTGCCCTCAGCTCAGGTAGTGATCTCGGGGTCCTGGAATCGAGTCCCCCATCAGGCTCCCTGCTCAGGGGGAGTCTGCTTCTCCCTCTCTCTCTGCTCCCCCTGCTTGTGCTCTCTCTCTCACTCGCTCTCTTGCTCTCTGTCAAATAAATAAATAAAATCTTTAAAAAAAAATACGCAGCCTACTATTTGGAAATAGATACTTTGGGGGGGGGGGGGGGGAGAAGCGGGAAGGAATCTTTAGCAGCTTGCCCCATGCAGGGCTGGATCTCACAACCCTGAGCTGACGACCTGAGCTGAAATCAAGAATTGGACGCTTAACAGACTGAGCCATCCAGGCGCCCCTCTTTTTTTTTCAATAATCAATACACCCAATGTGGGGTTTAAACTCCAGATCCCAAGATCAAGGGTCAAATGCTCTACCACCAGAGCCAGCCAGGTGCCCCCGGATACCTTTCTTAATGAAGGAAGAAATTTTAGTGAAAAAAGAGTAAGTGGGTTACCAAATGAGGAGAAGAATCAACAAACAAATACATGTACAATACTGTGAACGGAAGACTTCGAAGACAAGTCCTTAGGTACCACCCACAAAATAAAAATCAGTTACTTGCACAGCATTGCTATGAATCTACACTATACATGTGGAATGTATTCAAATGTTTCATATTTCACAATAAAGTCTTTTTAATTTTGTTCTTCATTTTTCATGTTTCATTATGTCCTTTTTTAAGGTCCCTCTTTTATATTTTTTGTGATTTTAACTTTTACAGCAAAACTGCCTTAAGGTCGGTTAGGTAAGTGGCAAAAATCTTTGCAGCAAAGATGCTTACAACGAAAATACCGGGCCTGGTCCCTTATGCCTCAACAGAGCCACTGAACAGAAAAGCAATGTGGTCCCTTTTAGTCCAAAGCAGTCCCACTACACACGCAGCTGCCTGGTAGGCTCCCGACTCTGCAGACCCTTCACCCCACATCCGTACTGCCCTGCACCTCCTCCCTGACCTCCCAGCTTCCACTCCTGCCCCCTAGAGTCCACTCGCAGCACTGCAGCCCTGGGGCTTTTCTTTATCTTCGATACAATACAGTCCGCGTGGTGCCCAGGGCTCAAGCGGACTGGCAAAGCCCCTCATGACTGCCCCTGCTGACCTCCCACCACACTGGGAGGCTCCCTATATTGCAGCCAAATGAAATCTTCCAGGACCACCCACCAGAAAGGCTGTGTTCGTTACTGTGTCCCCCAGTGCCTGGAACAAGGCTTGGCACGTTCCAGGCATCTGGGGAATCCTTTCCTCAATAACCTTCTTTGGGCTGGGTCCTGGAATTGACACTAGAAAACAGTGGTCTCTGTAAGCCCTCATGGAGCTTACAGTTGCATCAAATAATCCCACAAATGTATTAATATATTATAAATATATTAGATTATATAGTTTATAAACATAATAGATAAATATATTATTACAAATGCCATTCATCTGCTCATTCAACTGCACCTTGCCAGTAATCATTTCTAGCATGCAGTGGGCCTTTCACTGCTCTGTGGCTGGCGTCTCAACTGGAAAGAACTTCTCCATCTAGAAAACTTCTCTCCATCCGTCAAAACACAGCTTCAAGTTTACTTCCCCTGACTCTCCTCTCTCCTATACTTCATAAAAGGAACCCCTCTCTCTACTGAGCTACTGTAGAAATACATAAACTGGAACATTCAACTCAAGAAGTCAGTAAGAGAGTAACAAAAGTCAAGAAAGGAATTTGTAATGAGTTTCAAAGATCTTTCATCAATTAGAACACACACACACACACAAAAGGAATTTGGAAACTGAATAGCCACACGTCTAGCCAGTTTATCCAAGAAACAGAAAGAAAACAAATGCTATTCTCTAAAACTAAATAAACAGAGGCTTTTTTTTTTTAAATAAAAGAATATGACATACAGCACTATGCTGAAAATTTTGAAAATCTCAGTGGAATTGAGCTTTCTACAAATGTATACATTACCAATATTAACTCAAGAAGAAGTAGAACACCGGAGTGCCTGGCTGGCTCAATGGGAAGTGCATGCAGCTCTCGATCTCAGGGTTGTGAATTCAAGCCCCACTTTGGGTATAGAGATTATTTAAAAATAAAACCTTAAAAAAAAAAAGAAAGAAGGAGTAGAACACCTGAAGGAATCAATAAATACTGATGAAAAAACTAAAGATATTATCAAAAATAACGTCTCCAAAAAGATCAATCCCAAAAAGTTATGCCATTTTTCCACCTTCAAAAGTTCAAGAAATAGGTAAAGATTTCCAAAAGAGATGGAAAACTTCCTAGGCATTCTATAAACAGCCCAACCCTGATACAAAACATGACAACCTAGAAAAAAAAATTTGAAGACCAAGCTCACCAAATATATATATATAGAGAGAGAGAGAGAGCAAAAATACTACATAAAAACCCAAGTTCACACACTCATACATCCAGAGCAAAAAAGCTCTGACCTTTTGGGTAAGTTTGGCACCAAAACTAAGTTGGTAGCCAACTTGACCCAAAGTTCCGGGAGCCTCTTGATAGTATTTATGGCACAGAACGTGTGATGCATTTTTGCTGCTAAAATATTGATGTGCTTGATTGCAAGTTCCTCCTGCACACCCCGCTAAGGTGTGTTCAGTGACCACAAAATATATGCCATCTATTGTATGTGTGTGTGTGTTAAATTAATAATTCGCCATGACCTTAGAGGTTATCCCGGGAATGCAAGCACACATCAACGTTGGCCCAAACAGAGTGTATCTCCTCCTAACTCCTCACTCGGCAATATCGCAGTGGTCGCTTGAAATTATCCACAACAGGAGTATTTACACCACAGAAACTGGCAAATGATTCTTTTTCCCCATTTGCCAGCACTCTACCGAGCACTGAAGTCTTTTAAATGAAATGAACTATCAGCCAGTGAAAGAAAACATAGGCATGCTCATCTTTAAAGAAGTCAGGAAGTTCTTTTGATAAACTCTTGATCCAGCCCTGATGGTAAAAATGTAGCAAGTTAGTAAAGGGAAGGAGGTTTTTATGGTGGGCATAGCACACGGACACACAGGCTCAGAAGTTTGATTACCTGCGTTCAAATCCCGATTCCTCCATTGACTGATTTTCCTTGAATTCTCTGACCCTAAGCTCCCTTCTATGTAATTGGGAATAACAATAGCACCTTACCTCTGAGGGCTGTTTTTAGGAATTATATTTATATTTGGTTCTGAGGGATCGAAACAATCCCTGTAAAATGCTTAGAAAAGTACCCAGCAGGGCGCCTGGGTGGCTCAGTTGGTTAAGCGACTGCCTTCGGCTCAGGTCATGATCCTGGAGTCCCTGGATCGAGTCCCGCATCGGGCTCCCTGCTCGGCAGGGAGTCTGCTTCTCCCTCTGACCCTCCCCCATCTCATGTACTCGCTCTCTCTCATTCTCTCTCTCTCAAATAAATAAATAAAATCTTTAAAAAAAAAAAGAAAGAAAGAAAGAAAAGTACCCAGCAAATATTAAGAACCTAGTAAATGATAACGTTTGCTATTCATTGTCAAATATGAAAAAAAAAAAAAAACCCTTCCTAATGAGAAATTGTTTTATCTCAATGACTCCACCACATTTAACAGGGAAACGCAAACTTTCTTGTTACAATTAAAGGAAAAGAATATGTTGCCATTATTAGAATGTCTGTTGTCATTGTTAGTTAGTATTCGGATGTCCTAACCATCAGTATAACAAGAAAAAATAGCATTAAGAGAAAAGGAAATCAAATAATATTTCTCTACAGGAGGTAACCTTATTTACCCTAGAAAATCTAGCCAAAAAACTATTACAGTTAATAAAAATTCAGGAAGGCAACAGGATACAAAATAAATACATAAATATGAATAGACCAGTAATTACCAGGAAACATAATGGGGAAATGACTCATTTTATATTATTCACCCAAAATATGTCCAACCCATGAATATATTTCGTAACAATAGTATAAGGGTTCATATGAACAAAATCATTAAATTTTTAAGGGATATAAAAAAGCTAAACAAATAAATATTCCTGGATGGGAAGAATATTATGAAGATGTCACTATGGGACAGATAACAAAAAAAAAAAAGATTTATAGAAAAGAACAGAAAATCCTTAAACAAACCCAAATACAGATAATTATTTGGTATTTATGAATGAGGAACTTCAAATCAGAATGCAAACGGCTACTCATTCAATAAACAGACTTGGGACAACTCAGCCATCACCTGAAAAGAACAAAATTAAGTCTGACATGCCTGCCCATCAACCCTCACAACCAAATAAATTCCAGATGGACAAAAATGTGAAACCTAAAAACACTGCAGTAACCGGCCACTAGAAGAAAATACAAGATGGATATTTACCCAGGTATAAATAATAACGGAAACGACTGAAATATTTGACTAGATAAAAAAATTTAAACTGCTAGGAGCTAAAAACCACTTTTTTTTAAAGATTTTATTTATTTATTTGACAGAGCGAGAGACAGCGAGAGCAGGAACACAAGCAGGGGGAGTGGGAGAGGGAGAAGCAGGCTTCCCGCCGAGCAGGGAGCCCGATGTGGGACTCGATCCCAGGACCCTGGGATCATGACCTGAGCTAAAGGCAGACGCTTAACGACTGAGCCACCCAGGCGCCCTAAAAAACACTTCTAAGGGGCACCTGGGTGGCTCAGTTGGTTAAGCGACTGCCTTCGGCTCAGGTCATGATCCTGGAGTCCCGGGATCGAGTCCTGCATCAGGCTCCCTGCTCGGCAGGGAGTCTGCTTCTCCCTCTGACCCTCCTCCCTCTCATGCTCTCTGTCTCTCATTCTCTCTCTCTCAAATAAATAAATAAAATCTTTAAAAAAAAAAAAAAGCACTTCTAAGAAGTTAAAAGAGGGGTGCCCGAGTGGCTCAGTCAGTTAAGTGTCCAACTCTTGATCTCAGCTCAGGTCTTGATCTTGGAGTCGTGAGCTCAAGCCCCACGTTGGGCGTAGAGATGACCTAAGTAAATATAGCTTTTTTTAAAAAAAAAAAGTTTTTTAAGTTAAAAGAGAAAAGAACGTTTGAAACATCTTTGCCGGGTTGCTTGGGTGGCTTAGTTGGTTAGGCATCCGACTTCTCCTAGGGTCCTGGGATGGAGTCCCATATCGGGCTCCCTGCTCAGCGGGGAGTCTGCTTCTCTCTCTGCCCCGCCCCACCCCTGCTCATGCTTGCCTGCTCTCTCTCTCTCTCTCAAATAAAATAAATAAAATCTTTAAAAAAAAAAAAGAAAGTTTATAAAATAAAATGAGCTGCGTTCTTTGCCTATCGGCTTGGTAAAACATAACATCCCGTGCCGGTGAGGACGTGGGGAAGCAGAAACAATGAATAAACTCAAAGAGCGTCCAGAATGTAATAAAGAAACTAGTGCCCAGTGATCAGATGGTGAGCGATGGGTGGGGGGTCTCCACTCCAGAGAGCAGATAACATTTGACCCAAGGCCTGGAGAATGAGAAGGGCCCAGCTGTGAAGGTCTGGGAGCGAAGAGAACGTCAGGCAGAAGTAGTTGCAAGTGCAAAGACCCTGAGGTCGGGGAGATCTGTCGGAAGAACAGAAAGGCAGCCTGTGTGACTGGAGGGTGGTGAGCAGTGGGAGAGGGGTCCGGTTTGTTGGGTTGCATGGATAGCATCTCAGCCTTGGGCCTGGCACACAGCTGAGGCTCGATAAATGTAACAACTGTTACAAAGGATCCACAAGTGCCAGCCGTGGGAACCTCTGCAGGGCGTAGCTCAGGAAGGCCCTGACCCGTCATCTTCCTCAGGTCCTCGGGCCTGCCGCCACCCACACCCGCCTGCTGGGAACTGGGCTGGAGATTCAGCACCGTCTTGCCAGTCTCCCAAGAAACCTCTGGCAGACATCAGTGACTCCTTTTTTATTCCATAGCCATGCTCCGAGCAGAGTTCTTAAGAAGCCAGAGCCATTGACCTTGTAATGGATGATGGTGCCCACCAAGGACAGCAAATCCTGAATCGTGGCATTTGAACTGGGCTCCCTCTTCCAGGGAGAAGCCCCATGAGCCCCACGTCCCCTGGTCTTGAGCCTGGAAAGCGATACTCTGCTTGATCAGATCCGGCCTGGAATCTGGGCTGACCACGTGACTTTCTGCCTTGGTTTGACTGATGGAACGTGGTTGGACCCTCTAACATTCCACTAGCAATAGTGGAGAGTTCCAATGGCTCCATAATTTTGCTACCATTTGCTGTTGTTGGAATTTCCCATGTTGGCCACTCTGGTGGGTGTGTGGTGGTATCTCGCGGTGGTCCTCATTTGCATTTTCCTGAAGAGCAATGATGCTGAGCATCTCTGCATGGGCTCCTAGCTATTCATTTGTTCTTACGTTCTGAAGCATCTGTCAAGTTTTTGCACCTGAGACACCTCTTATGTCTCTAAACTCGGCTCACGCTTCGGGATCCTGTCTGCCTCCCATGATGCTCAAAATGCTTTACAAGAGTTTCTCAGCCTCGGCACTTATCGACATTTGGGGCTGTATCATTCTCTGCCGTGGGGGGAGGGGGGGCATCCTGTGTTTTGTAGGATGTTTAGCAGCATCTCTGGCTTCCATCCACCCACTAAAATACAGAAGCACATCCCCCTGGCTGGTGCATCAACCAAAAATATCTTCAGACATTGACAGATGTCCCCTGGAGGGGGAAATTGCCCCTCATTTGAGAACCACAGGCTTAGAGTCACCCAGGCTTAGGTTACATCCCGCCCCTCTGGGTCTCTCTAGCTCTGGAACGGGGACCGATTGATACTGCCCCTCAGAGTGTGCTGCGCATTTGGTGCCATAACCTTCCGGATGCATGTGACTGGAGGATGGTGAGCAGTGGGAGAGGGGTCCAGTTTGTTGGGTTGCATAGTACACGTATGATACACATCAGCTGTCCGATAGATCACGTTTATCATCCAGTTCTGTGTCTGAACTTGGCAGTGGAGTCGTGGAGCTGGATCCAGCCGGCAGAACCAGCCCCCAAACATCCCAGCATGCGAGGTCCCAGCTCCCGTCCCTGGGAGCCAGGGGCCCCCTCCAAGAAAACTGTTCCCACTCCAGAAAGCTCTGGAGTCCTCCCTGGGAACGGCCCAGAGGCCCGGAAGCTGCCAGGAGGAATTTCCTCCACTTCATCCTGGTTCTTTGAAGGCTCATTTGGCTTGGGGGGGGAGGCCAGAGGGGCTGGGGTCAAGGCTAGGAGGAGAAAGGGAGTCTCAGTGGGCCAAGCTCTTCTCTGGGTTTGAAATAAAGCAGTGCTGGGGGGAGGGGGAATGGGTGGGTCAGGAAATCCCTGGGATCAGGGGCCGGGTCTGTAGGCATGTGGGCACCCTGCATGGACACTCTCAGACACACCTATGTGGGTACATACACAAGCATGTGGGGGATACACATGTATTCACGTGGGCACATGCACGGACATGCTTAAGCCCGTGTTTGCACCTTCGTAGGCACACAGTACATTCAAATACACTCATGCAAATACACACAGGGACAAGCTTGGGTGCACGTGGACACCCGTGTGATCCCACATTCACAGATACACTCTGACACACCCATGTGGGCGCACACACAGGCGTGCTCAGCACAAGAAAACACACACGTGACTCGCACAGAGATGTGTTCAGACCCACACACAGAGCGGCCACACGTCCTCTGGTCCTGGCATCCTCTATTGCTCTCACCTCCATTCCCAGTCCCCAGCTCTGTACACACTTGGATTCGTGTCCACAAATGTCTGTGGAGCACCTCGTATTTGTGTGGGGCTCTGTGCTTGACTCTGGGGATCCGATGGCAGCTAATAACAACCAGCCCGATCTTGCCCTCCCGGCGCACACAGACCAGAGGGGACCCAACACCTCAAACCCAGCCACCTGCTGACACAGACCTGACGTGGGGAGAAGAGCCTAGGGGGGCCGCAGGATTCAAAGATTTCCAGGGGGCGTGGGGCGGGTGCGGGCAAGGGGACTCAAACTCCACTAGGGAGTCAGACAAGGTGGCTTCAGAGTGAGCCTTTCACGGACACAGGCTCGAGCTCAGGAGCACACACATGTTTGCACCCTCCTCCCCCCTTCTCTCCCCATTTCCCCACAAGGTATTTACCCCCCAAGTAGTGAGAAGCCAGGAGGACTCATGAGGGCTGATGCCTCCCACGGGGCACCTCCAGGCCCCTCCCTGGAACTCTAGCTTCTGACCTTCCCCCCTCCACCTCCCCACCCCCCGCTGCCCCTGCTCCTCCTCTTCTGGGCCTCCACCTTCTCCAACCCTCCCGGGTGCTCAGGCCAAAACCCTCGGAGCGTCCTCACCCACAAGCTTTCTCTTGTCACATTGTCTGTCCGGTCTTCTCCTGTACCCAATCTCAAATCTCTCCACGTGCCCAGGCTGCAAAGTGTAGCCAGGATTCTACCCCCTTCCCTCCTCCCGCTGCCCCACCTGGTCAGCGCCCATCATCTCCCCCCTCCCCTGGGACCGGTGCAGTCCCCTGCCCCTGGTCCCCCTGCTCCCACCCTCAGCCCCACCCTCTGTCCTCCCCACAGTGGCCTCCAGAGGGGAGTCAGGTCCTCCCCTCCTCTGCCTGCCACCCTCCGGGGCTCCCACCTCCTTCAGAGTAAAGGCCCAAGCCATCCCAAGGCACACAAGATCCTGCAGGACCTGCTCCTGTCCCTTCCCTGCCCTCATCTTCTCCCATTGTCCCCCTCACTCACTCTACTCCAGTCACAGGGGCCTCCCCTCTGTTCCTCCATCACACCAGGTCAGGAACTACCCCAGGACCTTTGCACTGGCTGTTCCCTTTGTCCAAACTGCTCTTCTCCCTGATATTCCCACATCTCCCTCCCTTACCACCTTCGGGTCTTTATTTTTATTCTCTGTCCCTTGCCCCTAGAAAAGGCCGCCCCAAACGGGGTTGTCCGTAGGCTTCATTCTCTGCTGGAATCCCAGTTCCAAAGGGCACAGGTCCACAATAGGCTTTCCATAAATATTCCTTAAATGTTGAGTAAATGTTAGACATTATTGCTGCTATTGTCCACCTATTATTTGTCTCTCACCCCCCTATCGTCTCCCTGGAGGCAGGGGCTTTCTCCTTCTTTCAACAGATGTTTATTGAGCGTCTACTGTGTGCCTAGTGACAAAGGAAATAGACAAAAAAATCCCCTTTCCCCCCAGATTGGCATTCGAATGGAGGAGGCAGATCAACGTGCGTAAACCAAGAAATGATTTCAGAGAACAGCCAGGAAATACAGACATTATAGAAAATAAAACAAGGGTCAGATAGCCCCAGGCAGGTGCTGTTTGCGCAGAGGCCGTATTAAGAAGGGGCCAGCTGCCTGGGGGTGGGGGCGGGGCGGGGGGCTTCAAGTCCAGCAGTAATGGGCACACGCAGACACGGGCACGTGGGCTCCGGCAGGCAAGAGATGCACGCAGGCCACATGCGCACGTGTCCAGGTGCCCCAAACATGCATGCCCCAGCCCCCCACCTGGACCTGGGATTCCTTGACCCCTGAGTCCACGAGGGCATGGGAAGAGAGGCCCCCATGGCTGAGACACCCTGCCCTTCCTCCAGGGTTCCCAGCTGCCCCGACACAGGCTTTCCTGGAGGAAAAGGAAGAGCGTCAGCCCGGGGCAGCTTCTGTCTTGTGGGCCAGCTGCTGGGGTGGAAGAACGTCTTCCCAGCTTTCTTCCTTCCAGGTGACCGGAGGGGCTGCTGGAAAATCCCAGGCACGGGAAATGAAACTGGGCAAATGGTGGGAAGCAGGCAGGGAGGTTACACCCATAGATTAGCGGACACGGAGGCCCTCCATCGCAAGGGCTGACCCTGGAGCCTCCCCCAGGGCCTGCCATCTAGGGAACCAGGCTGAGAGCCAGGAGGCATGCTCACTCCCTACCTCCCATGTCTACACAAAGTCAAGCTCATTCTGCATTCTGAATCCCCTTCAAAGCCACCCACTGCTCTCCCTCCCATGCCTGGGCTAAGCCACCACCCTCTCCCCCAGATAACAGCACGGCCCCCTAACCAACCTTCCAGCCTCCCAGAGTGCACCCTGTATCCATTCTCGCCCCCACCCCACCCCTGCCCAGGCAGAGGGATCTTCCCGAAACAAAGCACAGCCCTTGCCACCTCCAGCTACATACAGCCTCTCATGGCTCCTCATTGCCCTTGGAGCAAAGCCTAAAGCTCTTTCGAAACCCATGTCTTGGGACCCAGCACACAGCCGCCTCCATCTCTAGCTTCCTTATTATGGCCACCCGCCCCCACCCTGCCCATGTCTCTCCTTGCTCCAGACAGGCGGGATCAGTTTCGGTCCCCACGAGAGCCCTGTGCTTGTCACAGGGTCCCCCAGCCTCACCCATCCTTCAGGTGTGTGCTGAGCATCATTTCCTGAAAGCCTTCCTGGACTCCAAATCCAAGTTCACCTGGGCTCCCCCTAGAGCACGGGCCGTATCGCTTTGTACTCACCAGGTTGTCTGTCTCCCAGTGGACCTGAGCTCTGCAAGGGCCTCCCACACCTGGCGCAGCGTCTGGTCCCAAACAGATAAGCATATGATGTCTTGTGCAAGCCTGCTGCTCTCCTAGCCTGTTCCGTGGTTAAGGGGGGTGGGCGATTGCCAGGCACTTACTAGAAGTCCTTCATGGCTCACACTGAGGGTGGACAGAGGTGATGTCCTCTTCTGCTCTCTTAGCCAAGACAAGACTCGTGGGCTGAAAAAGAAACCTTCTCAGCGGTGCCCAGGGCAGTATTAGAGTATAAAAGTTATAAGCCTGGGTCTCCCTAGCAGGAGCCTTGGATGACCCTGGTGTTGGGTCACTCCCTCTCACTGGTGATGACCCTGATCATTAGAAGGCAGCGTTTGGCACCATGTCTCGCAGCCGAGCATGACTCCTGCCCCACCCCAGACAAGCCTCCAGAGGGAGCTTTGGCTGGAAGAAGTAGCCACCAGACTGGGGGTCGAGGGTAGTAAGGCACTGGGGAAGGACAACAGTGCCTCAGTGTTTTCCAGGAAGGCTGGAGTCCCAAACTGGAGGAGCCACATGACAAATGCAGTGGTGCCCATAGCCAAACTGTGGAAAGAGCCCAGATGTCCATCGACAGATGAATGGATAAAGAAGAGGTGGTAGGGGCACCTGGGTGGCTCAGTTGGTTAAGCGACTGCCTTCGGCTCAGGTCATGATCCCAAGGTCCTGGGATCGAGTCCCACGTCGGGCTCCCTGCTCAGCGGGAAGCCTGCTTCTCCCTCTCCCACTCCCCCTGCTTGTGTTCCCGCTCTCGCTGTGTCTCTCTCTGTCAAATAAATAAATAAAAATTTAAAAAAAAAAAAAGAAGAGGTGGTATATTACTCAGTCCTCAAAAAGAATGAAATCTTGCCATTTGCAATGACCTGGATGGGACTAGAGGGCATTATGCGAAGCAAAATAAGTCAGTCAGAGAAAGACAGATACCATATGATCTCACTCTTATGTGGAATTTAAGAAACAGAACAGATGAATATAGGGGAAGGGAAGGAAAAATAAGATGAAAATAGAGAAGGAGACAAACCATAAGAGATGCTGAACTCCAGGAAACACTGAGGGTTGCTGGAGGGGAGGTGGGTGGGGGGATGGGGTAACTGGGTAACGGGCATCAAGGGGGGCATGTGATGTAATGAGCACTGGGTGTCGTATGCAACTGATGAATCACTACATTCTACCCCAGTAGCTCGTAATACAGCATATGTTAACTAAACTGAATTTAAATAAAGAAATCAAAAAAAAAAAAAGAATGCAGTGGTGGGAAGGGAACTGCTGGGGAATGGTGTCTCCCGTGGGTGTGGTGGTGGTCAGAGGCTGTCCCTGTCACCAGCCACGCGAGTCTGGGTCACTAGCAGAGACAGGCGGAGCTAACAATGCAGGTGCATGGATGGCCCCCAGCCGCAGTGGCTGACGCAGCGGCCCAGACGCCGTCCCTCTCAACGTGTCCTTAACCAGGCAGGTGTTCTAAAGGTTTCTCCACACCGTAACCCCTGCGGGGCTGTGTGGCACAGAGCCTCACCTCACCAAGGCTCAGCTTCCTCAGCAGCAGAATGGGGCCAATGGAACCCATTTCCCTGGATGGCCGTGACGATTAAAGGAGAGGAATAAACCATATAGAAAGTTCTCAGAGGGTGGTGACCCCTCCTTTGTGATTCATCACCAGCCCTGGGAGCCACTCCAGGATGCATCCGACAACAATGCTGCGCTTCTGCGGGCATCTCGTTATGAGAATGTTGGTTTCTTGGGTTATATTAAGATGCGGTTTTCCTGTTCAAGCCTCTGAAATCCCCTGTGGGTTCTCTGGGGGTTCAGCAGCAGGGGAAGAGGTAGGTTCTCAACCAGGAGTGGGCAGGAAAAGGAGGCCCAGCCTCCCTGCCCTTTGCGTTGCTGCCTGAACTTGGGGCTTGGGAGCTACCACAAAGGGTCGTCCCTAAGCAGGGTCACCACCATCAGCAAATAAAAGCGTAAGAGGTCCAGGGGTGCCTGGCTGGCTCAGTCGGTTGAGCATCCACCTTGTGATTTCGGCTCAGGTCATGATCTCAGGGTCCTGGGATCGAGCCCTGAGTTGGGCTCCACACTCAGCATGGAGTCTGCTTGAGGATTCTCTCTCTCCCTCTCCCTCTGCCCCTCCCCCTGCCCACACCCTCATGCTCTCTCTCCCTCTCTCTCTCAAATAAATAAATAAATCTTAAAAAAAAAAAAAAAAAGCATGGGGCGCCTGGGTGGCTCAGTTGGTTAAGCATCTGCCTTTGGCTCAGGTCATAATCTCAGGGTCCTGGGATCAAACCCCGCATCGGGCTCCATGCTCAGTGGGGAGCCTGCTTCTCTCTCTCCCCCTCCTCCTGCTTGTGTTCCCTCTCTCACTGTGTCTCTCTCTGTCAAATAAATAAATAAAATCTTTAAAAAAAATAAAGTAAAATTAAAAAATAATAAATAATAAAAATTTAAAAATTTTTTAAAAATCAAAAAGACAAAAACAAACAACATAAGAGCTCCAGTTGCCTGTATTTTATCTGGCAACAACCCTGACTCTCCGGGTATGCCAGGGACAGAATAAACACGATCTCCTGCATGTGTGTAGGTCTATTTTGGTAACGTGGGTAGGTGCTGTTTGGCTTCAAAAATACAAACTGAGGGTGCCTGGGTGGCTCAGTTGGTTGGGCGACTGCCTTCGGCTCAGGTCATGATTCTGGAGTCCCGGGATCGAGTCCCGCATCGGGCTCCCTGCTCGGCGGGGAGTCTGCTTCTCCCTCTGACCCTCCTCCCTCTCACGCTCTCTGTCTCTCATTCTCTCTGTCTCAAATAAATAAATAAAATCTTTAAAAATAAAAAAATACAAACTGATTCAAGGCATTAATAAACTCCTCTTAGCTTGTTGCTTACACACACACACACACACACACACACACTCACGCACATGCACACACAGAGTTGGGCAGTTGAAAGGGGACCAGAAGAATATTCCAGCAGAACACGTTACAGGTGCAAAGGCCTGAGGCAGCAAGGGGGTGGCGGAAGGAGCTTTGGAAGGTCCGGCGGCTGTGTGCGCTGGGCCAGACCCTGTTCCAAGCCTGTCACCTGCATTTTGTCTCATCAAAGCCCCTGTCGTAGGAACACCGACACACTGCAGAGGGCTGAGCTGCAAGTGCACACAGCTTGCACATTTGGGAGGCACAGTGATGGGCAGAATCAGGAGTTGGACCCAGAACCCCACACTCCTAGCCCTGTCCAGCTCCACTGCTCCACTCTCCATGCAGGGATGTTATGCGCCCCAGTGGCAATCACCCCAATTTCCTGATGTTATCAGGGGGCCCTCACACAATGAGATGCCACCACACGCCAACTAGCATGGCTAACGTGAGTAAAGGGCCCCGCAGAGGGCTCCCAGTCGTTGCTGGTGGGAATGCATTACCTTTTCGTCCGCTAAGACAGCAGAAGAGATGATTTATGGTCTGCGTGTTACCTTCAGCCACAAGTGAAAATAGAATTCGTCCTGAAAGTCGCAGGTCCAGGGCAAAGGACCAAAAGGAACTGTTCTGATGTGAGCACGGTGGGTCTCTCAAGGGGTGGTCATGGTGATGACATGGCAATGGATGTTCTGGGCCCTTCGAGTCACGGTCTAGAAAGTAGGCGTGCCGTCCAACAATCTGGCCGCACGTCCCCAGCCTCTGGCTCTCCTTATTTCTGCTCCTCTGGCCTCCGAAGGTGCACAAGCTAGCGGTTCACTGGGACCTCTGCCTCATCTTTCTTCTCTTTCACAAAACAGTGCATTTTTTTTAAATATATATATATTTATTTATTTATTTATTTGAGAGAGAGAGCATGAGAGGGAGGAGGGTCAGAGGGATAAACAGACTCCCTGCCGAGCAGGGAGCCCGATGCGGGACTCGATCCCGGGACTCCAGGATCATGACCTGAGCCGAAGGCAGTCGCTCAACCAACTGAGCCACCCAGGCGCCCAAAACAGTGCATTTTTAACAGCATTTTGGAAGACAATTGAAATGATTCTCGTAAGGTCGGAAATACATTCCCCAGAGGACCCAGCAATGCCACTCCTAGATATTTTCCCAAGAGAAATAAAAACTCGTGTTCACACAGAAACCTCAGTACGAATGTTTATAGTGGTGTTATTCATAATCACCACCAACTACATACCATCTAAAGGACCGTCAGTGGGTGACTGGACAAATAGTGGTATACCTTATAACAGTGATAAAAAGAAACACACAGGGGCGCCTGGATGGCTCAGTTGGTTAAGCGTCTGCCTTGGGCTCAGGTCATGGAGGGATCAAGCCCCACATGGGGCTCCCTGCTCGGTAGGAAGCCTGCTTCTCCCTCTGACCCTCCCCCCTCTCATGTGCTCTCTCTCTCTCTCATTCTGTCTCAAATAAATAAATAAAATCTTTAAAAAAAAAAGGCAGGAGGAAATTTGGGAGGCGATGGAATCGTTCTATATCTTGATCATGGTGTTGGGTACATGAGAGTATGGATTAGCCAAAACTCACAGAACTGTACTCTCAAGGGATTGAATTTCACTCTATGTTAATCCTACCTCACTTTTTAAACACTGAAAGAAGAGGGAGGCTCAATGAGTCCCTACTGAGTATTTTTCCTCCTTGGATCTTTCATGAAGTGCGGTGAGAAATGGTAAGTGCATCCTAGAGTGTAAGCTCTACTTCCGAAACAAAAGACCAGAGAGTGGGGGCTGCTAAGACTGTGACCCTTTATGGTTGTACACATTAGAGGAAGGGTTTCTAAATACAGACAGTCCCTGACTTGCATGGTTCAACTTACAAATTTTCAACTTTGCCATGGTGTGAAAGCGATATGCATTCAGTAGAGACTGTACTTCGGATTTTAAATTTTGATCTTTTCCCAGGCTGGCCATATGTCGTATGATCCCGTCATGATGCTGGGCAGTGTCCATGAGTTGCGGCTCCCCGTCAGCCATGGGATCAGAAATTTAAACCATCGATACACCAACTGTTGAGCAACACTGTAAATGTATACACTGACAACCATTCCGGTTTTCAGGTTCAGTACAGTATTCAATAAATTACATGAGATATTCAACATCTTATTATAAAATAGGTTTGTGTTTGATGATTTTGCCCAGTGTAGGCTAATAAAAGTGTTCTGCATATGCCTCGAGGAGAATAAGCCACGCTATGCTATTGGATAGGTTAGGTATATTAAATACATCTTGACTTCTGATATTTTCAACTTATGATGGGTTTATCTGGATGTAACCCTGTTGTAAGTCAAGGAATATCTGTGTATGACAATATGCATCACTGCTCTTTTCTCTGCATCTCTGCCGGCAATAAGTGTTATCATTTTTTAATGTTTTTTATCACATTTTTACATGTTTTATGATGGAAATTTTAGTTCAATCTTAGAAAATATTGGAAATCTTAGATAAATTAAATATATAGAATTTCACAAATTTTCTGATGTCCCCTATAATTTCATCTACAGTAAGATGGTAATCAGACACACAGTCTCACTCTTTTCTCTTGTTGATGACACTCTCTTGGGTGTGAAGTGACAGCCATTGTTACTGAAATTCACACTCTCTGGGCTCCTGAGGGCCATATTTTCATATGTTCTTTGGCTCTTGGTTTCGAGAAATACCCCTTCATGTGATTTCTCAGTTTTCTATTTATGTTGTTAGTCTTTTTCTTATCAACGTATAGAAATCCTTTCTATATGAAGGTACTAACACTTCACAGACAACTAATTGAGCTTTACTTATTGGTTTTGTTTATAACACCTCCCCCCTACATTTGTGTTAGTTTATATATATTCAGATATTTCTGTCTTGTCATTCATGCCTTCTGAGTTTCCTCTCTTAGTTTAAAAAAAAAAAAGATAAACAAAAAAGAAAAGAAAAAAGCTTTTCAAACCAAAGTGTAAAAATTGCTGTGTAAATTCCTTCTACAGTTTGTATTACTTTGGGGTGTTTTTTACATTTGCCCTTTAGCCCATCTGGAAATTTTTTTTCCTGCAGCACAGAAAATATTTCACTCAACCACATCTCTATCAAAAGTGAGAGAAGGAAAGGTAGACCTAACGGACACAGGTGTTCATCACTAACTAAAGCATGGCCCCGCCCTGAGGCAGTCCGAGTTGCATTCCCTGCCTGGTTTGGGGGTTTTTTTCTCTCTGTGGTCTTGGGTTGGCCAGAGGAGAAGCCCTGGTGAAGCACTGCCCTCTAGTGGCCCACTTCAGTGTTAGCAGCTACCGTCTGAAGAAAGCCATCTCCTAAAGCTAAAAACAGGATGGGTCCGTTTCCTCTGGAGTTAAAACTCTCCAGCAGTATATACCCAAAGGGGTTCAAATGAGGGATTCCAAGCGGCATTTGCACACGCATGTTCATAGCATCATTATTCACGATGGCCAAAGGTGAAAACAACCTAACTGTCCATTGACAGATGAATGGATAAACAAAATGTGTCCGTCCACACAATGCAATATAACTCAGCCTTAAAAAGGAAGGACATTCTGACACCTGCTACATCACGGATGAACCTCGAGGGCACTACGCTCAGTGAAATAAACCAGACACAAAAGAACAGAAATTGACTCCACTCATAGGAGTTACCCAGACGGCAAATTCAGGGGCACAGGAAGTCCAATAAAAGACACCAGGGATGGGGGTGGGGAATCAGTGTTTCATGGAGACAGAGTCTCACTCGCGGGGAGATGACAAAATTCTGGAGAACTTGGATGGTGGGGATGCTTGCACAACAGTGTGAATGTGCTTTATGCCCCTGAGCTGTGCGCTTATAAATGGTTAGAAGAGCAAATGTTACGTTATGTATATTTTACCACCAAGGAAAGCAGAAAAGGGTAGTTCAGGCAGAGGGGATCTCCCTGGAGGTGAGACAGGGGTACACAGCTGCGCGGTCAGTGTCCACGAGGCCACTGGGGACCTCAGCGGTGGGAGGAGGGCAGTGAACATGGAGTCCAGGACAGAGGGCCAGGGAAGCCCGTACTGAGAGCGGGGAGAGGATTCTCTAGCTCGGACCACAAGAGAGAGAGCAGGGTAGGGAGCCAGGGAAGAGGAGAGGCCTGAGAGAATTTAAATTCCAGCAGGGGACCCAGAAGAAGAGGCAGAGAGAAATGGAGGCGGGGGAGAGACAGGGACAGAGAGAGCAGCTCCTCCTGGGCCAAGGACTCTAAACTCACCCTTCGTCCCGGCACCAGCCAGTGATGGTGTCTGGGTGGGTCTCTGGGGCTCTGCACCCTCTGAGCCACCCTGTCCCCACCTCTGCCCCTTCATTCCCGGCTTAACCCCCCTCACCCCGATGACGCCCTTCAATCATGCTTCCAGTCTGGGCCCCAAGGGCCTGCAGGTCCGAGCACCGTCAGCCTCACCTTCTAGGTCTGTCCCCCTCCAGCCTCACTCCCGCCCTCCAGCATTCCCCAAACACACCAAGCTCAGTCCTGCCCCCTAGCCTTTGCCCCTGCAGTTCCTGCCCCACCGAATGTCCCAGATCTTCATTTACACGCCTGGCTCCTTCTGGGACTTCCCTGGCGCCCCCCAAACCCCCCCCGCCGCCCCGGCGAATGCAGCCTCCACCCTGACACGCTCTCTGTCGCATCACCAGGTTTGCTTCCTTTCACGGCCATTAATCACGGGGTGGGTCTGTTTCCTGCTCACAGCTTGCCTCCAGCTCTCCAGGGCAGGGGGTTGTGTCTGCCCTGTTCACCATAATCCCCTGCCCACAAAAAGACCCAGCATACAGCAGGCACTCAATAAATGTGTGTTGCATTCAGTAAACAACCGATGGTTACAGAATGGGTTGTGCATGTGAATCTGCGCACTTCCCTGTCTCCTTGTGTCTTGCATGTGTCTTGTGTTTGTGTGTTTCCGTGGGCACTGATCTGTGGTGTTTGCCGGTTCCCACAGTGTCAGTATCTCTCACCGTGGCCCATTTCCAGGTACCAGCGTGATGTCACCGACCTCGGAGCTGGGAAGAGATGCACAGGAGCACCCCACTGTCCAGGATCGCCCCCAAACAGATTCAGTAGTCGTAAATAACCTTGAGAGCACAGATAAGAGAAAAATGAAGCAAAATAATTGGGAGGGTTGCATTTCTTAATTTTATTACAGTAAAGCATTCATGACCTTAAAATTTACCACTTTAACCATTTCTAAGCCTATAGTTCAGTGGCATTAAGTACGCGGTGTTGGATTTAAGGGGCTATTACTTTCGTTTTTGACATGATTTATTTAACTGTAAGTTTATATAATTAAATGTTTTATGATGGCAGCATTTAACACCCAGCCTGCGAAACTCCTGATCCTATTACAATGGGCTCCGTGAGCCGTGACGAGCTGGCCTCCAGGTGTGTGCTCCCAAGTGCCCGTGTGGTTCCACATCTCCCCATTCATAATGTCGCGGGCACACCCCTCTGCGTGTGCACACGCCTGTCTCTGAGCATAAAGGAGCCTGGGTGGGCCCCGCGTGCACCCGGGGGTCTCTGTGGGTGCACCACTCTGCGCACCCCCACGCCTACCTGGACCCACAGGTATCCACGCACCCGTATGGCAGGGGACCTGTGTCTCCGTGCAGGACCCATGTGCCTGAGTACCCACTCCAGTGACGTGCTGGAGCCAGACGCTCAGACGAGCGTTTCCTCCTGATTCCACGCTCAAGGGCATCGGGTTGGCTTTGCAGTCCACTATGTGGGACTGTTTACACCACAGGAGTCAGCAAATGCTACATATCAGGGCTTATTTTATTTTATTTTATTTTTTTGGTCAGAGAGGTGGTTGCTGAACATTGACCGCAACACCGTGGGGACCCATGTGTGTACCCTCGCACACGCCGGTGCGGGATCCGGGGGGTCTGAGCGCCTGCGTCTCCGTGGGTACACACGGCTTGTGTCTCGTGCATCTCTGTGCACCCGTGTACCCGGGGGAGGCCCTGGCACCCCGTTCCTCTTCAGCAGTCGGTTCCACAGGAAGCTGCTGGGGTGGGGGTGAGGGTGCTGAGGCTCCCCGCCCCATCCCCCACCCCACCTCTCAGGACACCTGCATGCACAGGGCTGAGCAGTGGGGGAGGTTCCCGGCTTCTGGAACCCGACCTGGGCTGTGTCCTCAGGCCCCTGCCTGGGCCCACGGCTGGTGTTGACAGAGGCACTGAGCAGGCGGGCAGGCAGTTGAGGAAGAGGAAGCTGGGGCAGAGTTGGGTCACCCTGCGGTTCCCCAGGGGCCCCGACCCGCCAGTGCTCCCCCTGGGCCTCCTGGAAGCCGTGGGTTTGGGGGCCACAGGAGCTGGTGGCCAGGCCAAGTACCCACAGCAGCGAGGACAAGCCTCCCTCTGGTGAGTGACCATCACGGGGGCGTGGGGGACAGAGGGACCAACAGAGATGGAGCAGCAGTAGGGCGGGGGGTGGGGGAGTCCACAGGGCAGCAGATAGACCACCCACAACTCCACCTGGCGGCCAGCCTGCTTCCTGGGGGGGCTCTTTGACCCCGGGTTTGCTCTGCAGAGGTCTGCACGCCCCAGAGGTCACCCCAGGGGGCTGGGGTCTGCGACACGTGCAGCCCATAACACAGGAAGATGGGGTCCCTTGTAGCCAAAGCCTGCATAGGGGACCCAGCCAGGGGGTGAATGGGGGTGCTCCCTCTGCAGAGTCACCAGGCATGCTGTGTAAACTGGATCCCGGAGGGGGCCCTCCCCTGAGCCTCCCTGAGGCAGAATCTGAAGATTGGGGCCCGGGTGTCTGACTTTCAAAACAAACTGCTTCCTAAGGTTGATGTCTGAGCCAGTCCCGAGGAGGGCGCACCCGAATCTTCCGAGGTCAGCTGAGGAAGAGGAGGACCCTCCTCCTGGGCCTCCCTCCAGGTCGAGTTCTGGCCGCTGGGGAGGCGCCCCCTGGCTCCCACCTAGGCCCACCTTGGGGAGCCTCACACCCGCCTGCCTGGGGTGGGGCGAAGGAGGCGGAAGGCTGTGGTTTGTGCAGGGCACACCCAGGCCTGCTTCCGCCCAGCCCCAGGGCCACACAGCTTGTAGGTGGCTTCATGCCCCAGGGGGTCTGGCAGGCTGGGAGCAGCCGGGAGGGGGGGCAACTGGGAGGGGAGAGTTGGGGCCAGGGAGAGCGGAGCTGGTGAGCATGGAGCATGTGGGGAAAGCCTCGAATGCCACAGTCAGGGGGCTGACTCTCCAGAGTGCTCCTCTGGCCCGGTCACCTGCAGGGAGGGCCCAGGGAGGGCTGCCTCCGCTCTCAGCCACCTGTGAGTTTTCTAGCCTTGGCTATGAGCCCCTCTGGGAGGGCTTCCTGGCAGAAGCAGGCTTTTCACGGGAATGTCAGCTGCACACAAACATCAGTGTGTCTGTTTTGGGCCCTTCTCCCCGTGTCCCCTCAGGCCCCCAGCGCCCGACGCAGGGCTGGACACGGGCCGGCGCTTGTTACTGTCGCTGCGGATGACGGCAGGGCTGTGTTGGCCAGGTGCGGGTTCAGATCCTGCTTCCCCTGCCTCCGTGTGGCCACGGGCAAGGGACTTCACTACTCTGGCCCTGTTTGCGCCTCTGTGAAAGGGTTGTCCCGGGTCTTGCAGGTGACATCTTAACAGTGCCTGGCCCACCCCAGGAGCTCGGAAAACACAGTCAGCCTGCCCATGCCAATGGACCATCCCCGTCCCAAGCCTTGCTCCAGCAGCCACAGAAGCTCTCACATCTGCCCTCCACGCAGAGGTCCGGGACCTCCAAGAGCCGTCCTGGCCCACCCAGGGACAGGCGTGTGGCAGGCGGTGAGGAAGTAAAGCCTGGAGCACAGCGGGGGGCCAATGCTGTTAAATCTCCCTGTGCGGTTCTACGTAGGAGTCTGGCCGTTTGTGTGTGATTGCGTGTGTGCGTGTGTGCGTGTGTGTGTGTGTGCGTGCGCGCTTCCGGGTGTGAACGTACGTCTGACTAGCGTGTGCACGTCTGCGGCTGTCTGTGTGTGCTAGATTGTGTTGGGTGCTGCTGCTCACAGCGTGGGTGTTTTTATGTCTTTCTGTTAGTGACAGATTGGGGGTCACCTACTGGGGAGGTGCAGATGGGGCCATCAGGGCCGGGGAGGAGGGCATGAAATGGCCAAGGACAGAGTTTAAAGGTCAGACAGAGAAAGGAAGATGGGCCAAGCAAGGGCAGGAAGGAAAGTCTGTGGCATCGTGGGGGCAGGGGTGCAAGAAATAAAGGGGTCAGAAGCGTCCAGCAAAGGAGAGGCAGAAGATGTCCATTGGATTTAGGCCCTAGAGAGAGCAAGAAGGCTGGAGCGGGTTGAAATAAGATTACAGGGGCTGTGGGATCCATTGGGTGTGAGTAGGCAAAGGTAGGCCAGCGGATAACCCTTCCGGAAGGGTCGCTGAAGGCAGGAGAGTGACAGCCTGCTCCTCCGAGGGGGCGGCGGTGGGCCAGGACGCAAGGAAGGAGAAGCCCTTGACCCCCTCACCAGTGACAGCGGTTTGGGGCTGGGAGGTCAAAGAAAGGGTTTGGGGAGAGAGGAGGGGGTCAGCAGAGAACAAAGCCAGAATTTCTCAGCACAGGGAGTGAGGATGCAGTAGGGAGGCTCGGCCACCAGGGAGCAGCCCTGGCGTGGCCACGCGCTGACCGGCGCCCACACACCCACCCCATACACCCGACTCACATGCACACAACCGTGCAGACACGCAGAAACCCGGGCAGGCGCCCAAACCCCTCACAGATACCAGACACAGATCTCCCCACGTCCCGGGTGAGCCGTGTGGATCCAGCCCCACGGATACCAACCGGCATTCAGACACACACAGGATCGCAGAAACACCCAGATAACAATACTCAGCTATAAAAAGGAAGGAAATCTTGCCATTTGTGACAACATGGATGGACTTTGAGGGCATTCTGCTACATGAAATAAGTCAAACAGAGAGAGACAAATACTGTGTGATCTCACTTAAATGTATCTAGGGTGGGAGGGATGGGGTGGCTGGGTGAGGGACATTGGGGAGGGTATGTGCTGTGGTGAGCGCTGTGAATTGTGTAAGACTCATGAATCACAGACCTGCACTCCTGAAACAAATAATACATTTTATGTTAATAAAAAAAAATGTGGAATCTAAAAACAGCAACCAAACTCGTGGATAAAGAAATCGGATTTGTGGTTTCCAGAGGCAGGGTGTCGGGCAGGAGGGAGAACAGGAAGAAGGGAACCAAAAGGGACAAACTTCCAGTTACGAGATAAATAAGCCCTGGGGATGTGACACACAGCATGGTGGCTAGTGTTAACTCCGCTGTGTGGTGTATGGGAAAAGTTGCTAAGAGAGTAGATCCTAAGAGTTCTCATCACAAGGAAAAAAAGATTTTTTCTCTTTTTTTCTGGATAAATCTTTTTTTTCCGTGTCTGTAAGAGGTGATGGGTGTTAAGTAAACTTGTTGTGCTGATCATTTCACAGAATAGGTTAGTCAGGTCGTGTTGTATGCCTTAAATTTATATAGCGCTGTGTGTTCATTATATCTCAATAAAACGGGGGAGACCACCTAGATATTCATATTCACCCCCACATAGACAAGGTGACATGCAAGATTTGCACTCACACAGACATGAAAATACACACTCTACGTGCAAACTCACAAACCCAAAAAATCACAGACGATGGCACACAAAAACTCGGACATTCAGGCACACGCAGGCTCACCTCAGACCCAGTCTAGACTTGCTTCCTGAGGACCCCAGTGTAACCACCACTCACACTGCCATCTTCAGCTCTTCCTGGGAATGTCTTGTCTGGCCAGCGTGAGAAGCTTACGGGTCAGGGAAGGGGGAAGGGGGTGGGCTGTACTAAGGGCTTGACCGCCCCCCAGGCTGGAGTCCCTGGGCCCCCCAGCCAGAAGCCCCAGCCCCCCTGCCCTAGCCCCAGGCTCCCATCAGCTGATGCATCTGGCAGCCCCTGGTGGCTGTCTCCGCCCCTCTTGCTGGCAGCCCCATCCTGGCAGGGATTCCCAGCCAAACTCCTGCTTCATCCCCTGCTGTTCACCCACTCTCTCGCACGCGTGGGCCCCCATGGCTAACTCGGCACTCCACCACTCCTGGCCAGCCCTCTCCAAGCGGTGGCTGAAGCGGTGGGCCTTCAAGAGAGGTAAGGGGGCGGGCCGTGACCAGCAGGCAGGGCTCCCTGGGCAGCCTGGAGCCTTTTCTTGGCCTGGGGCACAGACTCTGCTTGATCCAGCCCTGAATTCCATGATCCCCAGCTCCCCTGGCCTCCACAGAACATCACAGGCTTCTGGGGTCCCGTCTCCCCAGGCTCAGCCAGGACCTTGTCTCAGGAGATAAATTTGCGGAAAGAGAAATCCCTCTGAGCAGCCTGATGACTTCCTGGGGGTTCTTGATGCTGTTTGCTCTTGGATAGCTGCAGCACGGAGGCTCAGGGAAGCAGCAAAAAGGAGGAGGTTGGAGACTCCCAGGGGTTCCGGTCGATGCCTCCCTCGAACACACACACATTGTCTGGTGGCAACCCCCTCCCAGGTCCTGGGGTCTCAGTTTACCTCTATGGGGGCTGGAGAGGCCCTTGCCACCCCCCAAGGTGTGGGTGAATTGCTTTGGCAAAAAGACGCTTCTCCTTAAATCTCGAAGCGAGTTTACCCTTGAAGATAACCAGACAGTGTCCGCGGCCACGGGGCGTGGAGCCTCCTGGACGTCCTTGCCCCTCTGTGCTCCCCATCTTTGCACAACCCTCCCCACCCCATCAGGCCAGCCCATGCTCAGCCTCAACAGGTCCTAGCCACTACCACCTGCATGAGTCAAGTACTGGTTCGGGGTGGCGGTGAGGGTTCGTGAAGGGGGGAGGCCAATGAAAACATCCCTTAGCTCATGCTCGCCACAGACTCTGAGGGCCGAATGTGTACCAGGCACCCTGCTTGGGTCAGGAAGGACATGGGAGTATCAGAGGACCCAGAGGCTGGGGTTGGGGAGAAAGAGGGCGGCCTAGAGGCTAGGACGCAGTAGAAGAGTAGTCAGAATGATGGAAGCTGCTGCCAGGGGTTGAACCTTCGTGATGTTGAGAGAGGTTGAGTGACTTGCTCGAGGTCACACAGCAAGCACATGCTGGAGGAACCAGGATTTGAAAACAGTTCTATTCCAAGGCTACCTTTGTGGTGTGTTCTGGCCAGTAAACAGAGCTGCTGGTGAGCCTGCTTCTCCCTCTGCCTCTGCCTCTCTCTCTCTCTCTAAAAAAAAAAAAAAACAGAGAGAACTAGTGCATCAGCCAAGGACCACCAAAGTGCCTGTCTCTGACCCAGATCCTTACGAAGTTCCGCCCACTCCTGGCCTCTCTGCCCACCCCATCTTCCGGCCCAGACCGACTGAGACTGATTCACAGGCTGGCAAGTCAGGGAGTGAGCTGAAGGAACCAGCGGTGACTCTTACACCCTTTTATGGCTGGTGCTGCAGGGGCTGATGGTAGAAGAGGCTGCCTGGGACCTAAATCCGGGCTCCTTAGAGTGAAGCATGGTGTTGGGGAGCAAAGTCTTTCCTAACCACGTCCTTCCAGTCTTTAGCCCTGAGGGGGTGGGGAGACACATAGGAAGAGGGCGTTTTGTGCCCCTCTTAAGCTCCGTAACTGGCCATCTGGGCACCTAACGGGACTTCCTGAGAAAATGATGGGGTTGGATTTGGGGAAGCAAACAAGGCTAAGGAGAGGGTGGTTGGGACCTGCAGTGAGGTTCCCTCACTGAATGCATAAGGAGTGCATTCTGTGTCTGAACTTGGTTTCCTTCTTGCCTGGCTTCCCTGACTCTGTTCTGCCCCCCTTCCATCTACATGTCTTCTCCCTCAACCCCTCAGAATGCATTCTCCTGAATTTAATGCCTCACTGCCTCTAAACACTGCCACACCACCTATCCCAACTATCCATCCATCCATCAACGCATGCATGCATTCATCCTTCCATCCATTCATCCATCCACCATTCATCCATCTAATCATCTATCCATCCAACCATCCACACATCCGTCCATCCAAATAGCCAGCCAGCCAAGTATCCATTCATTCATGCATCCCAGCATCCAACCATCCATTTATATAAGCATCTACCCATCTAACCATCCATCCATCCAACCATCCACCCATTCATTCATGCAACCATCCACCCATTCATTCATCCAAACATCCAGCCAGACAACTATCCATTCATCCAGCCAGCCAGCCAATTAGCCAACTATCTAACCACCCATCCATCTATCCATCTATCCAACAATATATTCACTCATTCATCCAACCATCCACTCATCCATCCATCCAATCATTTATTCACCCACCCACCCATTCATCAGCTTACCACAGGATAGCCTGGTGGTTATAAACCCCTGCTTCGGAGTTGGAAACACCTGGGTTCATACCCCAAGTCTTCCTCTTAACAGTATGGTATGACCTTGGGCAAGTCTCTAAGCCTCAGTTTCTTCTTTTGTAGACAGTGGGGACTTGGGGGTTGTTTTAAGGATAAAAGAATGCAAAGTACATGGCACACTTAACACTAGGCAAAGCATATAGGAACAGATCAATACACATAAGATTTTACTACTTGGGGCTTGGGGATGTAAAAGTGGGACAGACATAGTATCTGCCCTCATGGACCTCATGGTCTGGAGCAGGGGTCAACAAGCTTTTCTGTAAAGGGCCAGAGAGTAAATATTTTCAGCTTTTTTGGGTCACATATCTCTGAAGAAATTACTAAACTCTGCTGTTATCGCATGAAAGCCATCATAGCTAATACGTACACAAATGGGCATGACTTGTGCTAATAAACTTTATTTATAAAATCAGATGTTGAGCCAGATTTGACCCATGGGACCCCTGGTCTAGAAGGGAACAAGTAAACCAATCACAGTGCAACAGGGGGGTTGAAATTGTGGTTGACGATTGTGGTTGCGTAGGGAGAGAAATAATGGGGGCTGAAATTCAGACAGTGGCAGAGGAAAGAAGAGAGGATGGAGTGGAGAAATGTCTGGGAGGTCACACTGACAGGGCTTGGTGTCCTGAGGGGTAGTGAGGAGGTAAGACCGGTCTCCAGGTTTCTGGCCAGGTCACTGGGAAGATAGTGCATTCACACTGCTATAGAGACAGAAGATGAGGAGAGAAAACAATGAGTTTGGTCCTGACAGCTTGAGGTTGGGGTATGGGTGGGAATACTAGGCAGCAATGACCAGAGGCCACTGGAGACAATGCCTGGAGCCTGGGGGGAGAGAATCTTCCACCAAAACCAGAGCTCATTGTGCAACATCAGAGTCAGAGGTCACTCTGTGAGCAGTGTCAGGGTTCAGCTCGTGGCACTAGGATGGGAACTCAGTCTATGATATTGGGATTGGGGCTCAGTCTATGACACAAAGATGGGGCTCAGTCTATGACATTGGGATTGGAGCTCAGTCCCTGACACCAGGACAGGGCTCAGTCTCTGATATTGGGATTAGAGCTCAGTCCATGACCCCAGGATGGGGCTCAGTCTATGATATTGGAATTGGAGCTCAGTCTATGACAGAAAGATGGGGCTCAGTCTATGACGTTGGGATTGGAGCTCAGTCCCTGACACCAGGACAGGGCTCAGTCTCTGATATTGGGATTAGAGCTCAGTCCATGACCCCAGGATGGGGCTTGGTCTATGACACCTGGATCAAAGTTCAGTCTATGACCCTGGGCATCAGGGTTTATAGTCTGTGATACAAAGATTGGGGTGCAGCTTGGGATACCAGGATGAGAGTTGAGTCTGTCATCAAAGTCAAGCCCAGCCAGTTTTTGGGTCAGAAGCTTCCATAGAAAGAGTAAACTCATCCCTGGCCTTTCATGTTTAGCCTGCGATCCCAGACCCACAGGGTTTGCAGATGCAAGGTCTGAGGTTCTGCCTTTGGCCTCTATAGGCTCTTGTGGCCTCAGGCCTCCATGAGGCCCCTGCCAAGTGAAGCAGGCAGACCCTTCGGTCTTTCCTGAGGCCCCTGGGGTGCTTGGCCAAGGGATGGGACTGACCCTGGGACCAGCTCCTCTTCCCCTCCTAGGCTCGCATCAGCCTCCCGGACCCACCCCCACATCTGGTTTTTCTCCTTCACAGCCTGCGTGTTTTGTTCGGACATTTCTCTGAGTCATAGATGCCGCCTTGGCTTCAGGGTGGGGAAGACGGGAGATACAAGACTTAAATGAGGTACAGCAGAGCAGAGTCCCTCAGTCAGCCTGAGAGGGGAGCTGGGAGAGCAGGGATGGTGGAAACAATGACATTCTCACACACTGTGGCTGGCCCAGACATCAAAGGCTCATCTACCTTGAAGGAAATGGAGCTGAAGCCCATAAGCACCCACCCAATCAAAATTCTGCAAGGGGCCCCGGCGATTTTTTTGGCAACAATTTCATTGAGATACAATTCACACACCCTACAATTCACCTGTTTAATGGGTACAATTCAATGACTTCTAGTACTCGCAAGGTTATGCAACCATCACCACAATCCATTCTAGAATATTTTCATCATCCCAGTAGAAATTCATATCTTCTACCTGTCACTCCACAGCCCCCCACCCCCACCCCCACAGCCTTAGGCAACCATGACTCTGCTTTCTGTGTCTATAGATTCCCCTATTTCAGACATTTTCTATAAATGGACTCGCATAGCACATGGTCTTTGTCAACTGGCTGCTTATAATGTCTTCAAGGTCGATTCCCCCACCTTATAGCAGGTGTCAGAACTTTATTCCTTTTAGTGGCTGAATACTATTCCACTGTACGCCTACACCACACCTTGTGTGTCTATTCATCCATTGGCGGATACCTGGGTTGTTTCCACCTTCTGACTATTATAAATAATGCTGCTCATAAGCAGTCACATATAGGCTTTTGGGTGGATGTACGTTTTTATTTCCCGCAGGCATGGGATGGCGGGGTCACGAGATAGCTCTATGATTTTCTTTTTTAGGGGGCTGCCACACAGTTTTCCAGTGTCCTGGTATTTTTGCACACGTGCATGTGCCCACCTAACCCCTTTGCACTCATTTATTCATGGAACGTGTTTATTTCTGCCTTGGCCGTTTCCTGCTGTCCTGGTTCAGAGGCCCTGGCAATTTTGTATTCATAATTTCGTATTCTTTCCTAAAAGAAGGCTCCTCCAGACTGTGTATGTTTCAGGGTCCCAAAACTTGGAGCAGTGTTTGCAGGTCTGCAGCCAGGAAGAGAGCGGGTGTGAGTAGACAGCCCCGTTGGAATAGAGGGACATCATCGACCTTCCCCTCTGCTAGACCCTTTGAAGAATGAATGGGGGGTGTTGCTCATAATCACCCTGGCTCAGCGTTAATTAGGACTGTCCCCAGCAAACCAGGACATGGGATCACCCAGCCATAGGGGACCCAATCTACCTACCTAACTCAGCACTTTCCAAAATCATCTGACATCCCACTCTCCCACCCCAACTCAGCCCCACCTGAGGCCACCATTGCTCTTATTTAGAATGTGCTGGTCTGGTCAGTCCCTCCATGTATCCCTCCACTGGTCTCCTCTCCTCCAGGCACTCTCCTGCCACCTCCCTGGCTTCATCAGAGCCTGGGATGTCTTGAGGGGGGATGGAGGAGTGAAGGGAGTCCAGATGTCAAGGCAATGCAATGAAATGAAATGCATGAAAGAGGCACCATAGGTGGGGGGCGGGCAGAGATTTCTGGAAGGAATACAGTGAGGTCTTCAGGCAGGCAGCCTCAGAGCAGGAATGGAGGGGGAGGGTCTCATGCAGCAGGTCCTGCGGGAGCAGAGACAAGACACAGAAGGAATATCCTGGTGGACATCTGTGGCCAGGCCAAGAGTCTCCACATCCTTCCTGCAGGCAATGAGGAACCTCCACAGGGATTTTAATAGGCAAGGATGACCTCTCTTGCTGTGGCATAAGGGGCAGGAAGAGAGAAAAGGGGGTACCCACTCCTCCCACAGCAGGCGGCTCAGTCCAAGACCTGATACCAAGCCAGGGCACCCTCCTGACCTAGAGAGCAAGGAAGGTGGCCAAGACTGGCCAAGGACCACACACGCTGGGCCCCTTCACCCTCCCCAAAGCTCTGAAAGGCATAGTCACACCCACCCTCCAGGTGAGGAAACTGACCCTCAAGGTGCCTTCCCCAAAGGGGGGGCAACCATTAGTGACAGGTCCAGGCAAGGACACAATCTGCATGACCCTAAAGCCCTGGTTTTCTCCTCTATCCCATGGCACCCAGAGGTCCCTAAAACTCCAAATACAGCATCGGGGCAGAGGTGCCTGAAGTCCCACCATTAGAGACCCTACAAATGTGGGCATTGGGCACTTGCATTTGATCTTAAGGACCCATTCTATTGAATGAGGGCTTTTTCTGACAGAGCAAGTATGACAAACCAGCGTCATCTTAGGAGCCCACTCGGATTAACTCAAGATAGCTGCTGGGAAATGGTGCCCCGGAGGGGGGAGGGGGAGGGGATCCTAAAGGGATAAACGATCAGCAGGAAAGAGCCTCATGATTGAATACATATGTCCACCACAGGCACAGGATGGGGAGGTGACGGCATGTAGGCGGGCTTAAAAGTCATGGAGACCATCTTCTTCCACCACCCCATCTTACAGATGAGAAGACTGAGCCCCAGCAGAGCAGCGGCAGACGCAGAACTCAAACTCCCGCTCCTCAGCCCTCCCCCCTTGGCCCTGACGCCTGGTCCCTCCTTTCTGCACAGGTTCTGAGCCCAAGCCATGCGTCCAGCCCTTTGACTCTGGAGCTGCAGCCTCAGGCACTGAGAGCAGCGACGGAGCCTGGAGGCCCGAACACCCAGATTTCCCCACCATGGAGGATGAGCAGGCAGGTGTCTGATGGCTGAGACGGGCCGGAGCTGATGACACCAATGGCAGCAAGTACACTTTGTAAAACACGTGCACTTTACCAGGCACATTTGTGCACGTTAGTTCAGAGAACGCCCGTTAAAACTTGGCCGAGTAGTGATGATCCCATTTTATAGATGAGGAGACTGGAATCCTTCCTGGAACAAGGGGAGGGAGGGAGGAAGAGGTAAGTAGAAGGCTGCTGTATGGACGGATGGGAGGAAGGAAGAACTGACAGGGATGGATACATGGATGGCTGGATGGATGGGAGGAAGGAAAGAAGCTTAGATGGGTGGGTGGGTGGATGGAGGAAACACGAAGAAGAAGCTTCCACGGGGAGCTCCAAGCTAGAGCAGCCCTGCAGAGTGGTCTCGAGTCAGGCTGAGAGGGGCTATCCATTAGGTCCCCACATCAATCAGGGATGGCGGGTGGGCTGCCCAGGAAGGGGCGTGACTTCCTGGAAGGGGTCTGACAGCGGACAGCCATCTGCGGACAGCCCCCCTCCCCGCATCTGGGGCGGCACATCTTCCCGGGAGGGGGTTCTGGGTGGCATTTTGCACCGCCCCCCCCCCACTAAGGAAGCAGGGTCTGTGACAGTTAAAGCATATAGGGCATCCTGTGGCCCCACCCCGTCATTTTGTAGAAGAGGACGCTAGGGCCCAGCAGGTAGGACCTGGCCCCAAGTGTCAGGGAGGATCCAGGGTGCACGAAGGTAAGATCAGGACTCAGGTTTAGTTCAGGGCTCTGGACCTTTCAGATAAAACCGTAGGCTGCAGGCAGTGGGCAGATGAGGTGGTGATGTGGGAACAGGGCGCCCTGGGAGTATGCGGCCAGACTCTATCCCCCCACCACCAAATGAAGCCCTCCACCTGCGTCCCTGTCACTGTCATCTACCTGGTCACCAGAGCTGGAAGTAATGGAAGGCACTGTCCTTGTCCATTCCCTCCCCCACTCTCACGCAAGCCCCGTGAGCCCTGCTTGGGCACAGCCCTCACATTACCGCCCCACCCCCAGACATCCTCGGTGCCCCCGTCGGAGCCCAGCTCCGCTCTACCTCTTGCATGATCTCCCTGAAGACAAATCGCAGCCCCCACCCCCACCTCTCTACCACCACTGTTTGGAACTTAGAGATTAAATTCTTGCTTGACCTACCAGGCCCGCTAATCCGGCCCCATGTTCCCCCTCCACACCTCCAGCCAGTAAGGAACTCTTGCCAGTTGTTGGAAGGCACCGGGACCTCCCAAGCCTGCAGGCTTCTGAACGTTCTGTTCTTTTGATGCCTGGAATGCCCTTGTCTGTAGCTTCTGCCTAGCCAACTCCTATTTGTTCCTCAAGGCTTCATTGGCTGTCACCTCCTCCAGGAAGGCCCCCTGGTTCATTCGTTCATTCTTTCTTTCTTTCTTTCTTTCTTTCTTTCTTTCTTTCTTTCTTTC
>NC_058403.1:208525793-208561181 GCF_002201575.2 Neomonachus schauinslandi
TTCTTTCTTTCTTTCTTTCTTTCTTTCTTTCTTTCTTTCTTTCTTTCTTCTTTCTTTCTTTCTTTCATTTAGTAGGACTTCTTCTTGAAAGTCTACTATCTCCTAACTGGTAAGATGTAGATCTTTTCTTTTTTCTTTTCTTTCTTTTTATTTTTTAAGTAGACTCCATGCCCAATGTGGTGTTTGAACTCATGACCCTGAGATTAAGAGTCCCATGCTCTACCGACTGAGCCAGCCAGGCACCCCAAGAGGTAGATCTTTTTTTTAAATATATGAAATGTGACCAATGCGTTAAACTTGGCCAGTTCAAGGGATCATTCATGTGTCATGTGGACGCTACTTTATGTGGTCGGAAATAGGTTTTTTGGGGTTTTGTTTTGGCTCTGCGAGCTGTCTAAAGTTTGCTTAACTTTTCCTGAGTTGTACTTAATAGGTTTTTTACCCCAGTGATTACCCTGGGTGTAGTGCTTTAAAATAGAGGGGATTTTCTAAGTAAAATTCCAATCCAGAATTCCTGTCCCTCCAGACAGGGCCTGCTGGCCCTCCTCAGTTCTTTTCTTCAGCCTGCTTCCTGGAACATTCTATCATACTTGATTATGATGGCTGGGTTAAACCATCACTCTTCCTGCACCTAGCTCCGGGAGGGCAGGTGAGGGACTGTGTGACTGCATCTGACACAGCCCTCAACTTCCTCAGAGGGAGAGCCCTGACTCCCGAACTAGAAAAACAGCAAGCACCATCAGACCTGCTTCTACTGACCCAGGGCTTGCAAAGTGCACACATCATCCCGTTGTACTCACACAGCAAGGAATCCTACAAGAAGGCAGCATTGCACCCATTTTTCAGAGGAGAAAACTGAGACCCAGAGAGAGTTTGGGACTTGCTTGAGGTCCCACTGAGCTAATAAAAGTCATACCAGGGATGCAAACCCTGACTGAGGTTTTCCTACCATTTGAGCTGCTCAAGAATCAGCTGCCCTGTCATTTATTTCCTATTTTGTTCGATATCAACCTCCTTTCTTACCTGATGAAATGGAACCAGAGAAACAATATGCTCGACGCTGCTTTGGCGTGCCATGGTTTGCTGATATACGATGAAATAAATAACTATCCACGTTTTTAAAAACCAGTTTATCCATGTACTGTCCAAATCTGCACCCAGTAAGCCCTTCTGCAGAGAGCATTCCTGGGACATCGCGCCTCTGAGTCTGACTGGGGGGGAGCCCGTCCCCCAAGGCTCCCCAGGGTCCATGCAGTGAGAGCCTGGATTTATTGCATCCTCTCTGGGGTGTTAGGGCCAGCATACACTGTTTAGTCAGACGCCTGGAAAGGCCCCCATTGGGCCGCCTCCCGCCTTTTCTCACCCAGGCAATGTTGGAGGAAAGATTCGGGTTCCCAAGCCAAGGCTGAGGCTCCCCACCCCCTGCGTCCCTCAGTGTACCTGCTGCCGGGAGCGAGGACGGCCTGTGCCCACAGCTGCCCACCACCCCTGCCACCCCCAGCCCTGGCCAAGTGCCCGCTGCTGCCTCCGGTGAGGGAGGCCAGATGCAGGAGAGGGAGAGGGGGCCCGGCCCAGGCCGAGAGGCTGTCCTGACATGTTTATATTTACAGAAGGATAAAAACCAGAGACACAAGGAAACCTTTCGGGCAGTGGCAGAGGAGACAGGAGTCAACAGAGGGAGGTTGTCCAGGCACCAGGGATGGGACTGGAGTGATTTGGGGGAAAAAGGAGACCTGCCAGGACACTGCTGCTCAGGTCACAGGAGGGGCAGGCGAGCCTAAGCCAGCCACGACCAGAGACGTAGGTACTCCCACAGAGACCGAAGCGGGACCCTGGTATATAAGGGACAGAGGGAGGACACGGAGCCAGAGAAGGGGCAGTTGGGGAAGGTGGGAGGGACAAAGATCAACGGGGGCAAAGGAGAGATTCTAGAGAAAGGGAGGCTGTGCGAACAGCATGGAGCGTGCTCCAGAAGTCAAGCCCAGAATTACCACCCACTCCAGCAATCCCCCTTCTGGATAGCTACCCAGAAAAATTGAAAGCAGGGACTCGAACAGCTCTCTGTACGCCCATGTTCACTGCACGCTTCACAATAGCCAAATGTGGAAGCAACCCGTGTCCATCGTGGGATGAATGGGTACAAAGAAGAAGGAAAAAAGAAGGGGTAAACCTGTGGAGAGCTCCCAGCGGGTGAGACCAGGGGGAAAAGACAGATCCTGCATAGCTCCTCTTTCCGGGTACTTTCGACTTTGAATTGGAAGCTTCTCCGCAAATCCCCCATGCCAAGCATTAGTAGGGGGCCTCCCTGTTTTCCCTCACCTGCTAAGGACTGGCCCTGCCTGGCCAAATGGTTCAGGGGTAGGGTTGCAAGACTGAGCAAACAAAATTACAGGATACCCAGTTAGATTTGAATGTCAAATAGTGCAATGTTTTGGGATATATTTATACTAAAAAAAATACTTGTTTATCTGAAATTCAAATTTAACTGGGCGTCCTGTATTTTCTCTGGCAATCCTATCCTGGGGTATTTTTTTTTTTAAGATTTTATTTATTTGGGGCGCCTGGGTGGCTCAGTTGGTTAAGCGACTGCCTTCGGCTCAGGTCATGATCCTGGAGTCCCGGGATCGAGTCCCGCATCGGGCTCCCTGCTCGGCAGGGAGTCTGCTTCGTCCTCTGACCCTATCCCCTCTCATGTGTTCTCTCTCTCTCATTCTCTCTCTCTCAAATAAATAAATAAAATCTTTAAAAAAAAAAAAAAAAAAAGATTTTATTTATTTATTTGACAGAGAGAGAGAGCACAAGCAGGGAGAGTGACAGGCAGAAGGAGAAGCAGGCTCCCCGCTGAGCAGGAAGCCTGATGCGGGGCTCAATCCCAGGACCCTGAAATCATGACCTGAGCCGAAGGCAGACAGCCCCCTCCAAAGATTTTATTTATTTATTTGAAAGAGAGAGTGGGGGGGGAGCCTGGGTGGCTCAGTCATTAAGCGTCTGCCTTAGGCTCAGATTATAATCCTAGGGTCCTGGGATTGAGCCCCGCATCATCGGACTCCCTGCTCAGCGGGGAGCCTGCCTCTCCCTCTCCCACTCCCCCTCCTTGTGTTTCCTCTCTCGCTGTCTCTCTGTCAAATAAATAAATAAAATCATTTAAAAAAAAGAAAGAGAGAGAGAGAGAGAGGGAGCACCAGTCGGGGGAGGGGCAGAGGGCGAGGTGCCCCTGGAGGACTTTTTTTTTTTATTAAAGATTTTTTTTATTTATTTATTTGAGAGAGAGAATGAGAGGGGGGAGGGTCAGAGACAGAGGCAGACTCCCCGCCGAGCAGGGAGCCCGACGCGGGACTCGATCCCGGGACTCCAGGATCATGACCTGAGCCGAAGGCAGTCGCTTAACCAACTGAGCCACCCAGGCGCCCCCCTGGAGGACTTTTTAAAAAATCACATTTATTAACATCACCACCAATCTTTTTTTTTAATTTTATTTTAAAGTAATCTCTACACCCAACATGGGGCTTGAATTCACTATCCCAAGATCAAGAGTCGCATGCTCAGGGCGCCTGGGTGGCTCAGTCGGTTAAGCATCCAACTCTTGGTTTCAGCTCAGTTCAGGATCTCAGGGTCCTGGGATTGAGCCCTGCTTTGGGCTCCATGCTCAGCAGGGAGTCTGTTTAAGATTCTCTCTCTCTCCCTCTCCCTCTGCCCCTTCCCCTGCACTCACGTGCTTTCTCTCTCTCTTTCTAAAATAAATAAATAAACCTTAAAAAAAAAAAAAGTCGCCCGCTCTACCAACTGAGCCAGCCAGGCACCCCTCCTGGGGGACTTCTGTAAAGTCCATGAAGGGGGGCCATGTCCCCTCAGTGGCCCCTTCAGGCCACCAACTGGGACAGTCCATTGAGGGCTGCCTGAGACCACAGAGATGCCTGGGGCTATGTCTCAGTATTGGCTTTTCAGGGAGCAATGGGGGAGGTCCACCCACCCTCCTACCCACCAAACCCTGTCTGAGGTCAGTCCTAACAAAGTCCTAGACAAGGAAATTTCCCTGGGCTGCAGATCGTGACAGCCCAGAGGAGGGACATCTTACCTACACTTGAGGAGTCAGGAAGGCAGCCTGGAGGGCATGCCCAAGCTGGCTTTTAAAGGATGAATAGGAGTTCTCCAGGCCAAACTGTAGGTGGGCTGGGAGAAGAGGTTTTCCAAGGAGAAGAAAAGGCAAGTTCCCTGACTGGGGGAAAAAAAAAAAGGCAAATAGAATGATTTGGAGGGAGAGAGAGAAGAGAAAAGGAATAGGAGAAGGAGAGAGATGGGTGAGAAAGAGCATAGGGCTTGGATCCAGACAGACCTGAGTTTGAGTCCGGCTCTGTCATTGGTTGGCCCTGTGATCCAGGGAGAGTCTTCCATCCTCCCTGAGCCTCAGTCTTCTGATCTGGAGGGTGGGATAACAGTGCCCCCTTGTGGTGGAGCTACCGCGGTACTAGGGATAAGGCCTGTTAGTGGCTTGAGGCTACGGAGGGGCCAGAAGCGGAGGCAGCTGACCAGTAGCCTTTTGTAATGTGCCCCCTGGGCTTGTTCCCATCCAGGAGGGGAAGGTATTGATTGGCTTAAGCGCTGGTGTTCCAGACTCCAGTAAGAGGGAGCAGGGCCAGGAATAGGGGACGGGAGCCAGGTGAGTGGTACAGCGCAGGGTCCAATACCGTCCTTTTTTAACATTTTGGTAACTCATTCATCACGGATCTCCTTGCATTACTCGACTTTAAAAAAGAAATGCTGCGCTAACGTAACTGCGCTGGGAGCCCCGACACCACGTGAAATTCTGCATTAGCATCCAGGATAACTTAGGTCCATGCAGCTGCATTCGAAGACCTTGAACAAGCCGGGTGAGAGGGGCTAGGGCCAAGGTCATTACGCCGCTTTCCGAAGCCCATCAGAGGGAACGCCAGCGAGTGAGGTGGCATCAGGGCTAGAAGTCCAGGCTTCTGGCCCCTTTTTTGGGAATGAGGTCTTGAAGGCCCAGGTTAGACAGAGTGCCGGGGGGGACTACCCCCATTCACCCCACCTGCCACGAGAATGGCGCTGGCCCAGGTTGGACGGGAGGGGGATGGGCAGGGACTCGGTGCCGGGACCTCTGCTCTGCTGCCCTTGGTCAACGCCTTCTCCCCCCACACCGGCCTACAGGAGGATGGTATTCCGGGGCAGCTCGGCTACAGCACGGAGGACCTCAGCATGGACTTGGGGGCCCTGCAGGGCAGCGAGTATCTCCAGGACCTGGGCCTTTGGGCCTTTTCCGACAGTCAGCCTGGGGGGGCCAGCGACAGCGGCCCCCCCAGCGAAGAGGCCGGAGGAGCATCGACCTTCTGCAGCTCAGCAGAGACCCAGGGCCTGCCTCGGAGACGCAGCTGGGAGAGGTCGCGGAGCTGCTCTGGGAGCTGGCAGAGGTCAGCCCACACCACCAGCCGGTGCCTTCCCCACCTGCCTCCCTCAACACCCCCGCCCCAAGTCACGGCAAGTAGAAATCCAATCTGCCATGCAAACACATGGATGGATCTACCTGCAAGTTCGCTGGCAAGGCTCCCCCGACGACCCCTCTGATGGAGAGAGACCGAACACCCCTCCGGATTCTGACCACTCCTCCCCGCCCCAGAAGGATGGCCCTGCAGGTTCCCCCAGGCCCCTGGATGCTGGCGCCGGGGCCACCGCCAGCTGGAAGAGACGCACTGAAGACCTGCCTTCCTCATTTCTTCCAGCAGGCTCAGCTTCGAGGCCTCGGCTGTGAAGGAGGGGCCCTGTCTCCCTCGGACACTGGCCAGCCTTGCTCTGAACCTACCCGGAGAGGATCTGCAGGCCTGGACCCAGGAGTGTCTGTCTGGAGGTGGGACCCCAGCAGAGCACCCAGGCAAGGTGGGTGCCACCTCCAGCCACCCCTGACAATGGTACAACTCTGGGCCCAGGGGCCAGCGTGGCAGGTGGGAAGGAGCTCCTTACCCGTAGCTGGTAGGACTTACCTGTCACAGCGGGGCTGTCCTTGGGTAGCGCAAGACTGGGGAGTCACCGAGTCCTGAGACTGCAGCCCAAGCCTGAGGGTTCTTCATTGGAGTGGGGTCCACAGTAGGGGGCCCTCGGTTACAAGTGCAACCCATAATCTGGGAGGCAGAGGAGATGGTCTCTGCATCTTTGCAGCTAGAAGGAAGCCCTGCCCGTGACTGGTAGATCTTGTCTCAGGTCTGGGATTCCAGCCTCAGGGCTGTAGCCTGTGGCTGGGGCATCTTTGCCCCGGACCGTGACCTGGGGAGAAACCCCTGATGGGCTGGAATCTGGAGCTCAGAGTTTTGGGGCTCCAGCCCACAGCCACCGCCATGGCGATTCATCCCCGTGCCCTGTGGCTGAGGGGTGCCCCTACCTGCAGCTGGAGGTTGGGGGCTGTGGGCCCTCCATCTGGGGAGCTTGCCTGCACCCCGAGCTGCCTCCCTGGCTTAGCGAGATGCTTATTCCCCGCAGGAATGTGACAGCCCTGAGAAAAGAGTAAGGTCACGGTCCGTTCCCGTGTCCTTCGATGAGATCAGCTCCCTGGAAATCTCTCCCGCTTTGGAGGTGCCCACTCCAGCTGTTCAAGGTAGCCCAGCCTGAGGGTTTCCCTCATTTAAACCAAGAAGGGTAGGGGGTTTCTGCTGGAGGGTTCCCTGGATGGAGCCCCAGACAGGCCTGAGAGAGGAAAGGGCTGCTAATGGGTGGGAGGGAGGCTTCGGGGCCCCATGCGAAGGAACTGGGCAGAATTCCTGGGGTGGGGGGGCAGGTGGAAGGGGAGAGGCATCCAGCACCTGCCCCTCCCCTTCCCCCCCCCCCCCCCCCCCCCCCCCCCCCCCCCGGGGCCTCCAGCTACGGGTGGACTGCAGTCCCCTTGCTCCCCTAGGGCTCTTCTTCTGTTTCTACCTCTGTCCCCTACTTTAGCTCCCTCGTTATCTCTGAATCTCGGTCCTAAGAGCTTGTGTCTCCCTGCTGTCAGAGGGACCTGAGGTCTAAACCCAAATCTACCACTTTCTAGTAAGTCTCTGAGCCTTGCGGTTTTATAAGAATCAAGGGCGCCTGGGTGGCTCAGTCGGTTAAGCCTCCAACTCTTGATTTCCGCTCAGGTCATGATCTCAGGGTCGTGAGATGGAGCCCCATGTTGGCTCCGCGCTCAGCTGGGAGTCTGCTTGAGATTTTCTCTCTCTCTCTCTCTCCTTCTGTCCCCCCCTCCACTCTCTCTCTCTAAAATAAATAAAGAATAAAGAAAAATATGGAACAATAAGTGTATCTCCTTAGGGCTACTTGGAGGGTCCACTGAGTGCACATGCGCAAAGCGCTTGGCACATTGTCCGCAGTCTTGAGACCCAGGGGTGCACCCCCAACGCTGGCTCTCTACCCTCTGGGTGCCTCTCCTCCCCAAAGGGCAAGCCCCATCTGGAAGGTCTCCAGTTGTGCAGGGATGGGTCACAGGGGGCCCAGGTGGGGCTGGTCTGCCCCAGAGCCCCCTCACGCCTGTACCTCCCGGGGTGGGGGCTGCTTCCAGGGATGGAGCCCCCAGTGCTGGAGTGCATAGAAAAGGACCACGTGGAGCCAGACCACGTGTGAGTATCTGCCTAGTGGTGGGGAGGGGACCCCAGGGGACAGCCACGGGGTCAAGGCTGGGGTCCCTCCCCAACCCCCCCATAACCTCGGGCTTCTCTCCCACACCATCTTCTCCCAGAGGAGAGACCCAGGCCTCTCCGAAGGGTTCTCAGTATAGCATCAGGGGAGGGGTCGGGTCTCCCGGTCAGGGTCTACATCAGGACCGGGGCCCTGGTTGGGCAATCACAGCTGGCTGGGGGAACATGTCTATGACCTGGGGCAACTGTGAGCTGTTTTTATCCACACTCCCCCCTGCCCCCTGCCCCAGGCTGATTGTCCAGCAGGTGCTTCAAGAACTTCGGCAGTACCATGGGTAAGTGAGAAGGGGGACAGGTGTGAGGGGACAGGGGTGGGAAGACAGACACGGAAGACAAGTATGGGGGGAAAGTGGAGGGGGACAGTATAGGAGTGGACAGGTGGGGGACAGGTGTGGAGAAGACAGGGAGATAGGGGAGAGAAACATGGACAGGAGAGGTGGGGGGAGGGACTAATGAGGGAAAGGGCAGGGGACATGAGCTGGGGATGAGGGAGCCCATGAGTTACGTTAGCTCCAATGAGAAACGGTGCGTCTTTCCCAAGACACCGCCATTTGCTAGAAAATCTTCCTGACATGCTGATTTTGTCTGATCAAGATGTGTTACCACCCTCTCCTGGAAAACCAGTCACAGTGATCATGGATAGAGCACACAGTGGGAGGGATGGAGGGATGGTGGGGTCTCGGATGTGGCTCCAGGACGCACAGAAGCACTTGGGGAGAGAGGAGGCAGGAGATGGGGCAGCTGGGGAAGGAGGAGGGAGAGAGGAGGCAGAAGATGGGGCAGCTGGGGAATGAGGGGCCGCTGACCCAGGGGCCTGTCCCCTTTGATCCTGCAGGGCTCGGCAGAGGTCTCTCTTGTCAACCAGCCCCGGAGGAGCCCACGCAAACCTCACCTGGTTTGAGTTCCTGTCTGAGTAAGTCTGCAGAGCTACCACAGGGGGGACCTTTGGGCTGGGGCCTGCACTGGATCTGTACATGCTTTCCAGTGGCCCTCTGTGCAGGACCCTAAGCTGGGGGCAGAAGGTGGAGCCCCCATACTCTCCCTGGACCTGCCAGGGCAATGGTGGTGGTGGGGCCTGGGGAGGCTCCTCATTCACCCTGGGAGGGCAGAGGAAGACTTCCTGGAGGAGGTGACAGCTTGAGCTGGTCTCCAATGGAAGAGTAGGAGTTCACCAACACATGGAGAGGAGGATTGGGGAAATAAAGAGGCACCTTCCTGAAGAAAGGGCAAGGCCTGAGGAATGGTGTCAGGTGGGGCTGGGAAGAGGGAAGGGGAGGGAAGTCAGCAGATCACCTCAGTGACACTAAGGAGCTCAGCTCTTTGGTGACTGATAATGGTGAGCACAGACAGGGCTGGGGGGCGGGCAGGGGCTGCAGCCTGGAGTTGTGGGATCTCCCTCCAGTGAATCGATTCTACAGGGGCTGGGTTTGTTTGCCGCTGACTTAATAAATACAGCTGATGCTGGAACAACGCGGGTTTGAACTACATGTGTCCGCTGATACATGGATTTTTCTTCAATAAATAGAGTATATGACTGTAAATGTATTTTCTCTCCTTTACGATTTTCTTAATGACATTTCCTTTTCTCTGGCTTACTTCTCTGGCCTTTGGGGGACTGGGGCGGGACCACCTCAGGGCCACCGTCACCGTCCCTGCGGCGGGTGCCCTCCTTAGGAGTTAGGGGTAGCGGGGGAGGGCAGCAGGGCTTGGGGCCCTTATCAGGGAGCCTTCGGGAAGAGGCTTCCTAAGCCGCCTGGGCTGCGAGGGCCCCGACTCTGAGCCTGCAGGCAGCTTGGGCCCTCTCTCCTGCCCCGACCCCACCCTCCCCGGGGCTTCCTCCCGGAAACACGGAGCCTGCTGCGTTTGCCTGCCCGCCACCCTGCTTGGCTCCTACCCCCCCGGACCCTCCCTGTGTACCCAGTCATTTCACCACCGCCGACCGTCTGGCCTGGGGGTTGGAGTGGGGCTCTCGTGGTGACATGTTTACAGCTGGGTTAGAACCCAGCACCTAATACCTATAACACATAGAATATGTGTTCATTGACTGTTGACTTTATCAGTAAGGCTTCTGATCAAAAGTAGGCTATCAGTAGTTACTTTGTGGGGGAGTCGGAAGTTATACATGGATTTTTGACTGTGCAGGGGGTTGGTGACCCTAATCCCTAAGTTATTCAAGGGTCAACTGTATTTATTAAATGAGGGGGTACCAGCAATCCAGTAATCTGGGGCTGGAGTGTTAGGGGGAAGAGGAGAGTGGGATTTGAGAGATATCCCAAAGGAAGAATGGGCAGGATTTGTAAGCTGATTAGATATTGGGGTCAGGGGTGAATCAGAGGGAGGAGACAGAAATGGACAGAGCCAGAATTTCCAGCCTTGCCCACTGAGGGACCCCAAGCTTGAGACCATGTCACAGTCCCCTCAGTAAACCCAGCCCCACAGTTCCTGGAACTTTGCAAACATCTGTAAATGTTTGTTGAGTGAATAAGTGAGAGGCAGAAGGAGAGAGTTCAGGGACCACAGAAGAAGTGAAACAGGACTAGGGGGCCATGAGGAAGAGACAAGTTCCAGGTGGGGTCCAGGAGCAACTTGCAGGGCAGGCTGAAAATGGCCCTCTGGCCCTGCTGCCCCACCTCATTCATCTTTCCATCCCTTAGGAGCGAGGATGGCGCCAGCAAGATTGAGCAGAGTAACAGGAGCACCAGGGTGAAGCGCAGACTGAGCTCCCTACGTTGTCGGGTCACCAGGCAGAAGGAGAAGGTCAGGGGGCCGGGCCAGGGGGGACCTCCCTCCACCTCCTCTAGTTCTCCAGTATGCCCCCGGCCCTGGAGCCCCGTGATTCGAGGTAGGTCTGAATGCACAAGGCATTCTAAGGTTCACTTCTATCCCCCACAGGGGAAGAGCCCAGTGCTTCTAAAGGACAAGGGTCAGGATGCTAGAGAGAGAAAAGAATGTATCAACGGGCACCAGCTGGCGCAAGGAACCTTCCTTTGCCACTCCAGCTGCCCCCTGTGTGGCAAACCCTTTCTAAGCTCCGGTAAGTCCCGTGGCCCAGCCCAGCCCTCTGGATGGCAGCCACTTTCTCTCCTTTATCGCCTCTCATTCTCTCTCATGGCCTCCTTTGCCTTTTGCGTCCTCATCCCATTCACCCTTGCCAAGTGGATGCTGACCTCACCAGGTCCCTTAAGGGCAGGACCCATGTGGATACCTCAGGGCCCACAAAACACCTGTCTCAGCTTTTGTCACTGCAAAAACCCTCAGCTCGAGCTGCCTCACAAAATGCCACAGTCTGGGTGGTTTGAACAACAGAATTGTACAGTTCACCCTTGAACAATGCAGGGGGTTAGGGACGCTGATGCCCTGCCCCCCATACACACACAGTCGACAATCCACATATAATGCTTAGCACTAACTTGGCACAACAGACTAACTCCTCCCACCCACCCCCAGAGGGGGTAGGTAGCCCCTTTTCTCCCCTCAGCTTTTAATTTAAGAATCACAGAAAAGTGGAGAGAGCAGAAAGGGTCCCCTTCTAACTTCACCCGGGTTCCCGTCACGGTAGCATCTTCTGTGACCACCGTACATTGGTCACAACTCAGGAATCCACATTGGTGCCGTATTATTAATCAAACTGCAGATTTTCCTCAGATGTCGCCAAGGTTTCTTCTTCCGTTCGGGTTCTGTTTCCAGACGCGATTCAGAATACCGTGTTCTCTTTCATCATCCTGTCTCCCTTGTCTCCCTGGTCCGTGAAGTCTTCTCAGTCTTTCCTTATTGTTCGTGACCTTGACAGTCTTGAGAGGTATCAGCCAGGTGTCTAGGACAACCCCCATCGGGGTTTGCCTGATGTTTTCTCATAATTAGACAGGGTTATGGGTTTGGGAACCTTCTTGCCTCATCAGATCAGGGGGTAAGTGCTGTCAATCTCATATCCCTGAGGATGTTAACCTTCATCCCCTGGTTAAGGCAACATCTGCCAGGTTACTATCCTTCTCCTCTCCCTACTCTAGTCTTTGGAAGCAAGTAACTCAATCCAGCCTCCTCTCAGGATGGTGGGAATCAAGCTCCACCTCCTGAAGACAACATTCGATTTTCAGGACAGCCATTTGAGATCACAGATTTGAGTTGCTGTAAAAGAAAATATGCGGGTTGCCCTTAGCATGGTGCCTGGCACATATGGGCAATGTTAGCATCCATCATCATCATCATCCCCATGTGTTGTTGAGTTAAAGCTAGCAGCTAAATCACAGACCCACAACCATGGGCTTTGACCACAGCTCCCACAATTGTGTAGGAGGCCTGTGGGGCCAGATCAGCTGTGGCTCACTCCAAACAGGCTGAGAGCAGGCACCTCCCACGTATCAGTAGCCACAAGCCTATCATCACTGGAGGTATTCAAAGCCGGATGTCACAATCTGTCCCTTAGAGGAAACAGCCCTGTAGTAAGTTAAACAGAACAGGGAATGAGTCACACTCCAGGTAATTATGGAAGGTGGGTCGCCAGGGTAAAGCTGAGATGCTTTCCCAGAGACCAGCTCCGCTGACAGAACACCATTCCAGATAGTTTTGTTTTTTTTTTTAAGATTTTATTTATTTGAGTGATAGAGCGCTCAAGCAGGGGGAGCTGCAGAGGGAGAGGGAGAAGTAGACGATGAGCCAGGACGATGGGATCACGACCTGAGCCAAAGGTGGACGTTTGACCGACTGAGCCACCCATGCACCCCTCCAGACAGTCCTATTACTGGCCTTGACCTCTGAGGTTCTTCATGGTCTGACCCCGCCTACCTGTTCATTTTTGCCTTCCACTGCTCAGCCACCGTGAAGTCTCGTGGCTGCCCACACACACCTGTGCCTTGCTCATTCAGTGCTGTTCCTGGAACTCCTGTGGCCACCTAACTCTTACTCACCCTTTAGAACAAAGCCAGGGCCACCTCCCCCAGGAAGCCTGGATTGTGGATTGGGCGACTGTATCAGCATCTGAGTGTCTCTGAGGCCAGTTGCTCTCAGCCAGAGGACGTTGGCAATATCTTGCATTTTTTGTTGTCAGGACTGGGGTGCTGCTTGCACCTAAGTGGATAGAGGCCAGGGGTGCTGTTCAACATCCTCCAATACACAGAACAGCCCCCAACAACAGGCAACTATCCAGCCCCAATTGTCAATAGGGCCAAGACTGAGAAACACTGCCATAGATTTACATTCCCTGTGTCTCCTTAGCTCTTAGCAGGGTCCCTGGCCCATGAGAAGGACATAATAAATGCACAATGGAAAGATAAAAGAAAGACGAGAGATACCTCTCCTTGTTGCCAGGCTCCTTGAGAAAGGTGGTTTTTACATTTAGGGGAGAACTGTGCCAACCTGAAGGTTTCTATAACCAAGGTAGCTATAACAATAAGGATCATGCCACTTTTCCTGCTTAAAATCTTCAGTGGTTCCCCACTGCCTTTGGAATAAAGTCCAAAAGTCATAGGAACTCAGAGAGTGAACATTTACACACCCATTGAGACCTCAAAAGTACCTGTATCAGGTTTCTGAGCTCAGAAGCATGTCCTTGCACTTCTGGAACCTCCGATTTCCTGGATGTGATCCCTCTCTTGACCATGATAAAATGGACTTAAACTGAAGGCAGGTCACTTGGGGACTGCCACCCCGTTTCTGAACTGAGGGCTCTCGGCCACAGAGTGTGGGTGTTTTGAAGTGAGTCTGGCTTGGAAAGATCTCGGCCTGGCTGGCCAGCTTGAACTGGTGAAAGAGGTGCTTGGCTCCTCTCCTGGGTACTGCCCAACTGTCTCACCTGGATTGGAACAAGCAGCCTCAGAGCTGGGAAGTCTGATGGCACCTGAGGGGGTGGCTGTGCTGGGGGAGGCACCTGGCATGTCTTCCAGTGTCTGAGAACACCTGTGTGGGGGGTGGTCTGGCATGTATTTTAGACTCTGAATACCTGTTTGGGGGTATCTAGTATGTGTTTCGGGGGCGTATCTAAAGGTTTCTGAGTAGGGTCTCTGAGATGTTTCTATTTGAGGGTATCTGATGGCTCCTGGATGAAGGCATCTGGTACTTTTGGGTTTTTTGGCATGTTTTTCAGATTCTGAATACTCTGGGGTACCTGACAGATCGAGGTGGGGTGTCTGACCTATTCGGGGGTACCCGAAAGCATGCTTTGAGCATCTGATGGCACCCGCATGGGTGTCTAGTATGCGTTAGGGGTATCCGGTCGTACCCATGCTGGGGTGTCTGGGGCCACCTGAGAGGCATATGGCTCATTTTCCCCAGATTTGTCAAGCTTCCTGTAATCTACGCTGCCCCTTCTTCTCAGGTGACGGACCTGTTTTCTCCATTGCTTGCACCCTGCCCTCAGACTTTTCAACCCAGGCTCGATCCCCTTAGCCATGCCCAGGCGCCCGCTCATCCCCCGCTCCAGGCCCCCCTGATTCCCTCAAGACGCCCCCCACCCTCGCTGGCCCGCCCCCGGGGATCATCCTCACCCCTTTCGCAGAGACCCGCCCGGTTCGGTCCGGGGGTCCCCCACAAGGCCGGGCGAAGGTCCCTCCCGCCCCGCTCCAGGTTCAGCCAGAGACAAGGTCTGCAGTTCCGGGGACCTGCGGACTGGCGACCCCCGCCCCCTTCAGGGACCACGCCCTCTGACCCGCCCTCGGGGCGGGGACACGCGTGCGCAGCTCGCCCGCACGGCTTCCCGCTTCCGGCCCGGGGCTGCGGGTCGCTGTGGATCCGGGGAGGCCGGGCGGCAGCGGTGGCGGCGGCGAGCGGCCTGCGGGGGACCGGGCCGAGGTGAGGACAGCGGGGCGGGCCCGAGGAGAGCGGAGCTCGGGAGGGAGGCCTCGGGCCCCGGGAAGGCGCCGTCGGGCCCCGGGGGCGGCCTCTGGCGCGGGACCCCCGGGGCTGCCTCAGCCTCGGGCCGGGCCCCCGTGGACCCCTCCGAGCCGGCGGGCGGGTCCTGCAGTTCAGGCAGCCCCTTCAGTGCGTTTGGGCTCTGACTGGTGACTGCAGGGGTGCAGGCGATGCCCGCCGGCCCCGTCCGAGCTCCAGCCCTTGGGCGGTGCAGCCTCCCCCCGCTCCGGAGAGGGAGGTCACCGGGCTCGAGGTTCAGGAGCGCCCGGGGCAGGACCGGGGATGTAGTGATAACGGTAAACAGTTACCAGCGCCGTGGTGCTTCGGGCCTCTGGGAGAACTCACTCCCTGGAGCGGACGCCCTCCGTGCTAGGGAGCTTTTGGGTAACAAAACTATACGAAGTGTGTGTGCTTTGGAGCTTTTTTACTCCAGTTCCTTGTGGAAGAATTTAGATGGTGCGGGGCAGCTTTCGCTACAGGGAGAAATCAGAGGCCCTTGATCCTTGCATGGTTTGTGGTAGTTTACTTCCCCCTGTCTTTTTTACCTGTTACTGTGTTGAGATGGAAGCCTTAGAAGAGATGGCTGGCGCAGAGTGTAAAAAGTTTTCTTTAAGTTTTACGGGGGAAGTGAAGAACACAACTCCTCCCCCTTCGCCTCATTTGGGGAGAATGGAACTCCAGCCAAAAGCCTTAAAGGGCCTTTTTTCTTCTTGTTGGGTAGAGAGAGTTCAGGACAGCATGAACAGCCCCATGGCCAAGGGCGATTTGGGGATGATTTTGCAGGTGTCTGGGTGAATGATTAATCCTAAAGCTGTGTGAAGAAGTGTCAGGAGCGCAGGCTTCAGTGTCAAATCAGATCTGGGTTCTGGTCCCCATTCCACCACATATTAGCCCTGTAACCTTGCTAAGCCTCAGTCCCCCCATCTTTCAAATGGGAATAAGGATTGATTAGAGATTCCATGAGGTAATATGTCTAAAGTGCATAGCAGAGTGCCTGGCATATAGTGAATGCTCAATAAATGTTATTTGTTCTCTGTGTATGTGCATGCCCCCAGACCTGTATTTTTAGGCCGACATTGCAAATAATAAAGAGTCTGGAAAACTTGAGCATCTCGGTTGTTGTTTGGACTGGGTCAGAGTGTACACTTTATCAGTAGTTTGCTATCCTGTGGGTCAAGCCCTTTTGAGAAAAAGGTTGTTCTAAAGCGAGTAAGAGCGTAATGCCAGAAGGCATAATAAATTCCGTTCTTGTAAACATAATTTGTTTTGGGTTTATACAGCTTATTTTATTTTTAAATGGCATGCGTAGAGAAATGGAAAAAGCGATTCTTTGATTCTTTTCTTTCTCTCTCTTTTTTTCCTAAATTGACTTGAGAATGCCCCCGCTTTGAAAGCTGAAGTGACAAGTACATTGTTTCTGGCATAAGCTGTGTTGTAATTTTCATTCTTGTCACACAGTAGCAATTACCACCGGCTGCAGGGCCATTACCCTTGTTACCAGCCCCTGGGACTAGGGCTGTGGTCACCAGCTGTGCCTCCCTGGGTGTTTACCTACCACATGTTTAGCATATTTCTGATCCTTGTGTCAAGGTCTCCCTCGTTCTTCCTCATTCACCCTATGTCCTGTTTCCATTTCTTCAAATTCCCTCTAAGACCTCCGGAACCTTTTCATCTCGGCCCTCTTAAGTAATTTAAAACTTTACGGGAGTCCAAACAATTTGTTTCTTTGTTATTTATTAGTTGAGTTCTACTCCCCCCCCCACCCCCAAAGTGGTGGAGAGCTGCTGTGTTTTGAAAACCCTTTCTCCAGGTGCAGCTCCGGAGCTGCGTGTAGGAATTTTCTGGAGGAGGAATGTGACGGATGGGGGAGGGGGCGAACTGATGAAAACAATGTCCTCGGTGAAAGGGCCCCTGCTGTGGTGCTTAATTTTTGTTGTTAAAATTGCCCTTGAGTGTAAAATTCAATTTGCTTCCTTCTCCGCTTTTGTTCTGAGATAGTTTTCAACTGAGTATAAAGTTGCATCTGGTTGTGTTCAAAGTAGCAAATACACAAGCTGATTTACATCCTATCTTGAAAAAAATGTTGTAAAGATTTAACTAAGTATACATTTAACACATCGTGGGTGGTTACATTTTAAACTCAGGCCACTCCTCTTTTTCCCTTAATATAGCATCTTTATTGAGCTATAATTCAGGTATCATAAAATTCACCCATTTAGGGCTCCTGGGTGGCTCAGTTGGTTAAGCGACTGCCTTCGGCTCAGGTCATGGTCCTGGAGTCCCAGGATCGAGTCCCACATTGGGCTCTCTGCTCAGCAGGGAGTCTGCTTCTCCCTCTGACCCTCCTCCCTCTCCTGCTCTCTGTCTCTCATTCTCTCTCTCTCAAATAAATAAATAAAATCTTTAAAAAAAAAAAATTCACCCGTTTAAAGCATGCCATTCAGGGGATTTTTCACAGAGTTATGCAACTGTCACACTATCTGATTCAGAACATTTTATCATCTGGTTATTGTTGTGGGTGAGTTTCAGGAGGTGAGAAAAGCAAAAGAAAGAGGTGGTCTAAGCAGGTGCCCCGTGGCTCCATTGCAGCATGGGACAGAGGGAGGAAAGGACCACAATAAGTACTTGGTTGGAATCCATCGTGTTTCTGTGCACAAGGACATTTATGTACTGCTTATGGATCCCTCTGATTTGCTGAGATTACTTTGCAGAGCGAAATTGACTTGAGAAAGAATAATAAGCCGGGAAGCCATCACAGTAGTGCGGTGAATGTGCTCACCAGTCCCCTCACAAGACTGAAGTGGATAGTGACTGACCAGACCTAATGTAGAGTAGAAACCAGCATCTGTGAGCATAGGAAGCAGGAAGGGAGGCAGCTCTGTGGTGCTCATAATACCAGGATATGGTGATCAATGGCCCTTGTGATCTTTTGCAGTGTCCGCTTAGAGGCTCCTAATTAAAGAATTTAAAGAGAGATGGGAAGATGGAAAAACTGAGACCCTCCTATATACTGCTGGTGGGGCTGTAGGATGGGGCAGCCACTGTGGAAAAACAGTCTGGCAGTTCCTCGAGAAGTTAAACACAGAGTTACCATATGATCTAGCAGGCCCACCCCTAGGTATACGCCCGAGAGGGATGAATATAGGTCTGCGCAGAAACTGGTACACAAATGTTCACAGGAGTGTTGTTCACAGTAGCCAAAAAGTGAAAACAACCCAAATGTCCCATTCAGATGAATGGAAAAATAAAATGTGATCCATCCATACAATAGCATTTAACAATGAAAAAGCATGGCATTCTGATAGATGTTACAACATAGATGAGCCTTGAAAACGTCGTGCTGAGTGAAAGAAGCCAGTCCCAAAAGGCTTTGTATCTTCTGATTTCATTTATGTGAAATATCCAGAACAGGCAAGTCCATAGAGACAAAAAATAGATTAGGGGTTGCCTGGGGCTGGAAAGAGAGGAACGGGGAGTGACAGTCAAGGGGTGCAAGGTTGCTTTCAGGGGTGATGAAAATGTTCTAAAACTGTGGTGGTAGATGCACAACCCTGAACACACTAGAAGCCATCGAATCGTACGCCATAAAAGGGTCAGTTGTATAGTGTGTGAATTCCATCTCCATAAAGCTGTTGAGTAAGAGAGAGAGGCCGACAGAGACACAGGATGAGAACTAGAAGCGCAGTGGAAATGGTTATGGGCATGGGACAGAATTGCAAGAAGTGGTTTCAAACTAGGAAGCTAGAAATCCAAGGGGGAACGATAAGAAAATCCTGAAGAAACAGGGAGCCCCTCTCCAGCATAAATGGGTCAGATTACGGGCACTAAGAGATTCTTATTTTCCTAAAGCTGATTGTAGACAGGTTCCTGCCAGGTAGGAGACGGACACCAAGTCCTGTGTGCTCTCTGTTGTGACGTCAAGGCAGAGATGTGGGGTCAGAATCTCCCTGTGGGTATAGCCCGGGCCCGGGCAGGAAAGCTCTCTTTCTCCTGAGGGGTGAGACTCAGCTGTTGACAGGGGTGTGAAAGTCAGAGGCAAGAAACGCGTGTTGCTGAGCAGGTAGCCAGGGAGCCCTGGGCTGGGCAGCTTATAGGCTGGCATGTTACTGCCGAGGACTTTATGGCCCTAGCCGTCAGTGGGTGGAGGCTAGCTTGGAAAACGCAGAGGTTGGAGACAGGGAGGTTCTTTGAGAAATGAGCTGGGCCTAAACAGGGACAGTGTGGGAAGAGGTCAGACTTGCATCTGTGCAGAGGGAGGTGTGTCGGGGCTTCGATGGCAGTGTGGGAGAGAGTGGGCTGTCAGTGACCCGGTAGGCGACAGGCCCCGAGGTCATGGGCTAGTAGGACTCTCCCTTATGCAGCAGGGGCACCCTGAGCTGTGTAGGTGCTGTCAGTATGACCGGTTTGGACCTCTCTCGAGTTTATCTTGCACTGGAGAGGGGGAGGCTGTGTTCCCTGCCCTCGAATCAGGGTCTCTTCCCCTCCCCGCCAAGCATCCCAAGGCTTCCAGGGTCTAAAAGCAGTAAAAGTAGCCCTTCATCGAGCATGGGTGGGGGGCGCTGAGGTTGGAGCGCTCTGGGATGGAGTGTGGCGGGGCAGGAAAGCAGTCACTGCCTGCTAGCAGCTGAAGGTAGGAGGGAGAGAGGAGAGAACCAGGCAGCTGAAGTGATGCGGAACCCATCAGAAGTGAAAACGAAGTGAATCTGACAGTAGAGCCCTGATCTGGTTCATGTGCTTATGTAACCAGAGGCGGCAGCCTTGGGAGTCTGACTCCTGTAAGCCCTTGCAGTTCTGGCACTTTTCTGTCCATTCGCAGCAGGAATCAGCACCCTTGTCCTCCCCACAGCATGAGATGCATGGAGAGTCGTGGCCTGGGAGCCTGGAGGGACATCTGGTCTCTCCTCTGTGATGGGATTTATAGCCCACCACCTCTCCCACCACACTGATGTGAAAATATCATAACCGGTGCGGTGGGCAGGACAACAGCCCCCAGAGATGCTCTCATCCTAACCCCCAAGAATTGCAAACATGTGACCTTCTATGGCAAAAGGAACTTGGCAGGTGTGATTCAGGATCCGGAGATGGCAGGTGAGCCTGGATTATCCAGGTGAGCCCAGTGTCATCCAAAGGGTCCTCATGAGAGGGAGGCGGGAGGGTCCGGGTCTGAGGAGGAGGTGTGATGGTGGAAGCAGAGGTCAGAGGTTAGAAGGTGCTCAGCTGCTGGCTTAGAAGATGGAGGGAGGGGCGGGAAGCTGGAAATGGAGGGGAAACATATTCTCCCCTAGAGCCTCCAGGAGGTGGCAGCCCTCCCGACCCTGCTCAGCCTTCTGCCCTCCAGCGCCAGCTGAGAGGGACTGCGGTGTTGTTGTCAGCCACTGTGGTAATTTGTGACAGCAGCAGTTGGGAACTTGGGAATGCCCACACCCACTTTCCATCTCCAGTGCTTGAAAGCTCAAATTCTCATTTGACTTGGGACCCGCCCCGCCCCCCCACCATCTCCAGCACTTCCTTCTCCTGTGGAAGTTTCTAGCACTCCCGGCTGGCCTCACTCAGGATTCTGTGTGCCTCCAGGCAGGCCACTCCTGTTGCCCCTTCTCTAGACACAAGTACACACGTGAGCACCGTGAGCAGAAAGATGGTAGCAGGGAGCTCAGGCCTGCTTCTGTGGTATTAGACATGCTACTTCAAGACTCTGATCCTCCGTTTCCTGGCTCTAAAATTAGAAGTCTAATAGCATTCCTCATTTCATAGGGTTGTGATTGCTTGTAAAGGGCTCGGCAGTGTCTGGGTGTGTCTGTGTGTCCGTCCGTTCCTTCAACACCAGGCTCCTGCCGGGGACCAGGGACCAGGGTTGCCACAGTGAACACAACTTAGCTCTTTTTTTTTTAAATCTGAAAAATATAACTTCATTAACAAAGTGGAGAATATAAGTACAAATCAATAAAAATAAATTGTTTAAAAATGAAGTGTCACCGCTGTGGGTTGCTCCAGAAGTCTGGGGATTAATTATAAGTCACATCTTGTAAATTAGTGCTTCTAAGTTTGTCATTAGCTCCACCGGCTTATTAGCAGGAAGCTAAAACCTTCCTTTTGGTGTTTCTCACTCTTCTAGAATGTTCCAAAAGCCCCGCTCAAAGGGGAAGGCCCTCCAGTTTCCCTGCTGTCCACAGAGTCGGCCATCCTGCTGCTGCTTTTTAAAATGGGGATAATTCACATGCCGTAAAATTCACCCGTTTAAAGTGTACAATTCAGTGGTTTTTAATATATTTATATGTATTCCTCACCCCAAAATTCTCATCATCCCAGAAGGAAACCAAGTAGCCATGAGCAGCCACTCCCCATTTCCCATTCCTAAGCCTCTGGCAACCACGATTCTGCTTACCCCTAAAGGTGTTCCAAACTGGGGTAGCTTTCCATTGGTCTAGAAGGTTCACCTTGTAGATGGGCCCAAAGATAGGAGCTTCTGGGACTCTGCAGTGTGTTTGGTTTTGACCATGACCACGAAGAAAACCAACATTTTACAACGTGGTCTTGTAAGCACATACACACATACACGATGGAATCCAAAATTATAGCAAAGAATAAGAATACTCATCTTTATTATTCATGATAGACTCTGGCATTTTCTGTTCTATTTTATTTTGTGGGAAGCTGTTTTCCCCAACTCACGACGGGGTCGTGGTCCTCAATGTCAGAACACTGCCTTGGGATCCCAGTGCACCATGCCTTAAGAAAAAAGTTTAGCAAAGGAGGGAGCATTTGGCAGTACAATTAATAGCTTTGACTTTTGAGAACTGTACTAGTTTCTTAGGCCTGCTGTAACAAATCGCTACCATCCGAGTAGCTTAAAACAACAGAAATTTATTCTCTCACCATTCTGGAGGCTAAAAGTCCCAAATCGAGGTGTCTGGAAGGCCGCACTCCCTCCGAAGGCTCTAGGGAAGGATCCTGGAAGGCTGCCCTAGGCCTAGGCCGTGGGTCCTTGGCTTGTGGCTGCATTACTCCAGTCTCTGCCTCTGTATTCACTTGACCTTCACCTCTCGGTGTTTGTCTCTGTGTCTGTGTATCTCTCTGTGCCTAAATCTCCCTCTTGGCCTTGTAAAGATGCCAGTCATTGGATCACCCTTAATCCAGGATGATGTCATCTTGAGATCCTTAAGTTAATTATACCTGCAAAGACCCTCTTTCCTAATGAGGCCGTGTTCCGTGGACATGGATTTTGAGGGGACCGTATTCACCCAACCACAGGAGCCTTCTATTTTCTAATGACTCATAAATGAGAACAAGTTGACAAGCTATTAGTACTCACTTCTTAGATTCCTTACAACACATAGTAATTTTCACAATATCCTAAATTGAAATTAAGCATTGGACTTCAGCTCACTCTTGGGAACTCAGGAAGTGAAGAGAGGAAAGCGGAGGAAATCTTTTTTTTTTTTTTTTTTAAAGATTTTATTTATTTATTTGACAGAGAGAGACACAGCGAGAGAGGGAACACAAGCAGGGGGAGGGGGAGAAGGAGAAGCAGGCTTCCCGCGGAGCGGGGAGCCCGATGCGGGGCTCAATCCCAGGACCCTGAGATCATGACCTGAGCCGAAGGCAGACGCTTAACGACTGAGCCACCCAGGCGCCCCGAAAGCGGAGGAAATCTTAAGAACTAGTTTCTTGCTTGAAAAGCTTCTAAATCGGATTCCTCTGTGAGTATCATTTGCCATACAGTATAAAGAAGTGCCTGATGCTACAGTATGTTGAGTGTTTGCTTGTTTGCCTGTCCTTATATAATCTATTCTTTCCCCCCGTGCATTCAAGACCACCTTCATCAAATATAAAAGTATTATCAATTTAGAGAGGGAAAAATAGTTCCATCTGCTTGGCCCTGCACCTAGCTTACATAAGTACATGAAATTGCTTTCTTCCTGACCTTGAGATGTGAAATATATTAAAATATATTCAAGCTCACACCTTTGCAGTACTAAAAGGAATACTAATGAAGGTCTTTGCAAGGTTTTGGAATTTTCCTAATAGAGGAGCTGGTTGCCGACTTATACTAATAGTTAGAGCTGGCGTCCTTAGTAGTGTGGGGATCTTGAGATGCTCGGAAAGCAACCTGGTTCCTGTTTGCTACCAGCATAGACTATTTCACGGCTCTGGAATTCAGTAATGACTTCACACAGTTAATCCACTTCACTGCTTCCTTTATTCCATTCCCTTCCATGTGTCAGGGATTAAAAACGGGAGCTTCTCATGCCACATGAGCCCTCCTAGGTGCATTTTGGTTGTTGGAAACAGGCCCTCCCTTCCAGAACAAACCGAGTAGATAAGGTAGACCAGGAATCAGCAGACTTTTTCTGTAAAGAGCCCCATAGTAAATATTTTAGACTTCGCAGACCACACAGCCTCTGCTGCAGCGACTCCCCAAAGCAGCCCCAGACAACAGGGAAACAAGTGGGCATGGCTATGTTTATTTACAAAAAATAAACTTTATTTACAAAAATAGGTGGCTGGCCCTCAGGCTGGAGCTTACCCACTGCTGCAGAAGACTCGTGATTTTTACCATTCTGCATCTAGGGCTGTGACTCCGATTTTGTAAATTTGGTGAGGGACACGGGTGAAGGGGACAGGGGATCCTCTCGGATGTGCGTTTGCACTGGGAACTCCTTATGGAGGGTCTTTCTGAGCCTCAGCACCCCTGACACCATCTCAGTTGTCTTTTTTACAGAAATTCAGTGTCCTTGCGTAATTCCCCGGGCCACTGAAAGCAAACAGGTTTTTTCTGGCGTTGTATGTGCATGTTTTTCTTCCTTGCCTTGCACCTTTAACAGAATGCTTTTTATCTGGTGAAAGAGAAACCCACTGGACGCCGTCAAGTGTTCGATTTCCTCTGCCCTTCTTATAGCCACCTCTGCTAACATTTGCCCTTTGCCTCAGGTCATGATTTTTGGGTCCTGAGATCGAGCTCCCTGTGTCAGACTCCTTGCTCAGTAGAGAGTCTGCATCTCCCTCTCCCTCTCCCTCTGCCCCTCCCCCCCATGCTCGCGTGCGCGTGCTCTCTCTCTCTCTCTGTCTCAGATGAATAAATAAAATCTTAAAAAATAGGGCCACCTGGGTGGCTCAGTTGGTTAAGCCTCTGCCTTTGGCTCAGGTCATGATCTCGGGGTCCTGGATCCAGTCCCGCATCAGGCTGTCTGCTCCGCAGGGAGTCTGATTCTCCCTCTCCCTCTGTCTACTGCTCTGCCTACTTGTGCTCTCTCTCGCTCTGTCAAATAAATAAATAAATCTTTCAATATATATAAAGGGGCGCCTAGGTGGCTCAGTCGGTTAAGCATCCAACTCTTGGTTTCAGCTCAGGTCATGATCCCAGGGTCCTGGGATGGAGCCCGGAGTGGGGCTCCCAGCTCAGCAGCAAGTCTGCTTCTCCCTCTCCTTTTGCCCCTTCCCTCAGCTCACGTGCTCTCCCTGTGTCTCTCTCTGGAATAAATAAATAAAGTTTAAAGATATATAATAATAATAATAAAGCCATTTGGGGTTTTCTGGAAGATTTCAGATGTGTAGTAGCAACACCTGAATTAGTCTTTTCAAATTCATTTGTTTTCCTTAAAATGTTTTTCAGCTGCGTCATTTTGATTTCTGTACAGTCTGTTGAATTATTGTAATTGTTTAAAACACCAACGAGGAAAGCAGGGCTGCCCTTCCTGGTGAGGCCCCGGAGAGTGGGTGGCATTGTTTTGCTGGGGCCCCTACAGTTCAGCATCTGGCCTTGTACCCAGGTCACAAGAAATACTTACTCACATGGCATATGCTTTTCAGGTCTGAGCTGCGCATGCATGATGCTAAAGCTGCTTCCCTCCTGACACAGAAATAACGTGAACTTGAGCAAAGAGGAGCGGGTGATCGCCAGGACAGGCCTGGGCAGTGCAGGGCACCCGACCCCATCCTTAGCTCCGCACGTGCTCTCTCGGATCTGTAAATAATGAAGTGGAACCCCAAGTGTCTCTTTTTTAGCAGTCCCCTTCCAGCCCTGAGGTCACACCTCTGTCCCTCTGACCAGGTTCGCCCCTCATCGACCCCACGTTGAAAGGTCATTTCCACTGGTGTCAATGTCATCCTTTAGGAGTGATAGTTACTAGTCCTGTCTGGGTAAAATGTTCCCGAGCCACCTGCACCTGGCTGGCCCCTGTGAACTGGTTAAACTTGTTCATCAGAATGAGTGGAAACACACCCGCTGGAGCGGGTTTTTGTTCCCGTATTTTCATTAACCATCCTCGCGAATTGCTAAGGGCGCTTTGAGGAGAGGGCACTAAAAGGCAGCAGCAGGGCCCTTCCAGACCATTTGGGGAGCCTGCAGAGTTCCCGAGGTCCTGGAGCCAGTCTCTTGATGAGGCTAGTAGATCCTGTCACGCCGAGAGGGGCCGGCAGTGAACGCAGACAGAAGGTCTTAAGTGGTGCTTTGTGTTTATCTTTTGTCTTGGGGAATGCCAGGTTCCCAGGAGAAAATCTAAATCCACGAGGGTTGAGTGGCAGCCCCTCTGACATTCAGGTCCCCGGTAGCACTAGTTGTACCTTTCAAAAAACAAACTGAAAACACGTTAACCATTTTTTCAGTGTCTAGTTCAGCAGCGTAAATATACTCACATTGTTGTGGTTACCATCCCCACCGTCCGTCTCCAGAATGGGTTCATTTTCCCCAAACGGAGACCCTGTCCCCATGAAACACTGACTCCCCTCCCCCTCCTCCAGCCCCTGGCACCTGCCATCTACTTCCTGTCTCTCTGGATGGGGCTCCTCTAGGGACCTCACCGAAGTAGAATCAGACAGTATTTGTCCTTTTGCGTCTGGCTTCTTTCACTGAGCACAGTGTCCTCAAGGTTCATCCGTGTTGGAGCGGGTGTCAGAATGGCCTTCCTTTTTAAGACTGAATAATAGTCCATTGTGTGGATGGACCACATTGTGTTTATCCATTTCTCTGTTGATAGACACTTGGGTTGTTTGCACCCTGTGGCCATCGTGAATAATAATGCTGTGAACATGGGTGTACAAGGATCTGGGTCTCTGCTTTTATTTTTTATTTATTTTAAGATTTTATTCATTTATTTGACAGGGAGACACAGCCAGAGAGGGAACACAAGCAGGGGGAGTGGGAGAGGGAGAAGCAGGCTTCCCGCGGAGCAGGGAGCCCGAAGTGGGGCTCGATCCCAGGACCCTGGGATCATGACCTGAGCTGAAGGCAGACGCTTAACGACTGAGCCACCCAGGCGCCCCTGAGTTTCTGCTTTTAATTCTTTCGAGTCTACACCCAGAAGTGGGGTTGCTGACGCTTATAATTCTGTCCAACTTTTTGAGGAACTGCCAAACCTGTCCACAGCAGCCACACCATTTTACCTTCCTGCCAGCAATACATAAGGGTTCCAGTTTCTCTACATCCTCATCAACACTGGTTATTTCCCATTTTTAAAAATGATACCATCCCAGTGGGTGTGAAGTGGCTTCTCATTGTGGTTCCAAGTTGCATTTCCCTGATGATGAGTGCTGCTGAGCATCTTCTCCTGTGACCGTTGACCGCCTCTGTATCTTCTTTGGAGCGAGGTCTATTCAAGTCCTTTGTCCACTTTTGCATTGGGTTGTTTGTTTTCTTTAAGGGTTCTCTATACTGGTTGCATCTGACACCATAGGGTATCGCAAGAACTGAAAAGCAAGTATCGCAAACCTACAGCCTTTGACAGAGGTGGTGGTGGTGGTCCCAGGCCTGGGCAGGAAGCAGAATTGGCGTGGTGTGGCCTCCCAACCACAGACCAGCCGACTCCTGCCACTGAAGAGTGGGTGTTTAAAGAGGCCACAGTCATGAGCCCAAGAGCAGTGTGAATCATTAGGAAGAAATCATGACCCATCGACCTCGTTTCCTCTTCTAGTGGCAACGATCCAGCCCAGTAGACCAGGGAAATGAGGTGGAACGTGTGGAAGTGGGAGGCATCTAATCGAGTCCCCCACGACATTCTTGGGGCAGGATGAGAAGTGCACAGAGGTGTTATGATAATTCTGAGCTAATCATCCTTTAGCCAGGCTCATAACTAGTTGGCTGGAAGTTTCCGAAGGGTGTTAATTAGGGTCCCAGGGTCACCTGAGGGGGAGACCGCCCTTGGGTTCCGTCCTCTGCTCTGTCCTGACTGGCTGTTTACTCTGTAATCTAGAAAGATAAAAGATGTGGAAATTTTAATTATCAAAGCTGGGGATCACAGCTGGAGGGGCAGCCTTCATCCCAGTGCCCTGGAGTCAGGGCCCAGAAATCTCAGCGACTGAAACAACCGGCTGAAGCCAGCGAGATACCATGAGTGTGAAGAGTATTTCAGTCTCTGTGCCTGCCTCTAAGTCATCGCTTCCCAGCCTCGGTGCTGTGGACGTTGGGGGCCAGGGAGTTCTTTGTGGTGGGGCCCTCCTGTGCTCGTGGGATGTTGAGCAGCCTCCCTGGGGGTGACCCCACTCAATGCCAGGAGTACCCCCGCCATCGTTACAGTCCAAAATATTTCCAGACAATGCCAAATATTCCCCGGGACACAGAACCCCCCCTCCCCCCCCAGTTGAGAACCGCCAATCTAAATAAGCAACTGGAAACACAGGATGGGGAATTAGGACTGAATGACTAGAGGAGCAGCTCAGAGATTCCAGTTCAGAAAAATACTAGTTTGAGCCAGTGTTGGTGATACAGCAGTCCTACCTCTTCTCCCCACACCCACCCCCAGAGAAACTGCTATAACTAAATGAGGTTGTTCTGGTACCAAGAAAACTTGCAACAAAGCCAGGACCCTAAGGATAGTTAATTCCATGTCTCATCCGGTTCAATCCCAGGAGCTCTAGCCCTGGAATCTCGCCCACTCCTGGCCTTCTGGTCTTATGCAGGTTCCCCTCTCTTGTTCACACCTCTCTCCTGAGCGCCATATTCCAGCGTCAGCTGCCACCTACCATCACCTGGAGTCCTCAGGGGCAGCTTGGGTGACTCCACGCGGAAGTCAAACTCAGCACCTCTCCCCGCACCCAGCCCCTGGCTCTGCCTTTCCCAGGTCTCCTGTGTCCAGTTCCCGACACCCTCCTTGCCCATCCACCTGCATCCCCTTGCAGGTTCTACCCCGCCACAGCCTCTGCTTCCAGAGGCAAATGTGATCAAAGAGCCTGTGCATAAACTTTCTCGATGGCTTCAGTTTCAAGGATAAAGTAGAAACCCCCAGGATCCCAAAGGCCCGCAACAGAACCTTCACACACAAGGTGTTCCCTCCATGCTGTCCTTCTGCCACCTTCATTTCTCCTCATTTCTCCCGTCACCTACCCCAGACTCGGTCTCCCTCTGCCCCTTCCTTCAGCAAATATTTATGGAGCATCCACTCCGCCCCAGGCCTTGTGCCAACAATGAATGACAAACAGAGATCCCCACGTGTGTGGAGTGTCCTCTCTAAGGACACAAATAGAGTTTACTCTTTATTTGTGGATTCCGTATTTACGAATTCACCCACTGGCGACAATTTATCTGTTACCCCCAAATCAATACTCCCTGTGCTTTCTTGGTCATTTGACAACACGCAGAGTGCATTGGAGTTGCCCTAAGCACCTATCCTCACCTTTGTTTGCCTTTGTTTGAGCTCATTCGGTAAACAAGTGTCCTTTTACGGTGTATTTAGTGCCATGTTTTGTGCATTGTTGTGCTTTTTGTTGGCGATTTTGCTGTTGAAAATGGCCCCCAAGCACTGGGCCAAAGTGCTGTCTAGTGTCCCTCGGCCCAAGAAGGCTGTGATGAGCCTTGCGGAGAAAATACATGTATGAGACAAACTTCTTTCAGAAGGGGGTTAGAGAGCTGTTGGCTGTGTTCCGTGTTTATGATGCAACAATGTAGATTAAATAAGGTCTCTTCCAACCAACACAGGGAACACAAGGTCAGGTATTGATGGGCTGACGAAAATATGACCAGAGTCTCGTGGAACCTGAATCCTCTAGAAGCAGGGGCTCAGCGTTTACTAATTCAGTGTTGACAGAGCCTTTCTAGACCTAACTGTCCCAAATCCTGAGCTCCCACTATCTGTAGCGGGAGAGATGGCCAGAGACATGGAGAGGAAGTGGAGACCGTGGGGTGTGGGTTCATAGTTCTTTTGCGTTTCCCTAAAACTTGTTGTAGGGGTCTTTCCCAGCTCTAGTGATTGAGAGACCTCCCAGATTGAGCTTTCCCTTCACTTCTGCGCTAAGGGTGTGTCTTCTCTCCAACCCACGTTTGTCCCTGTCTGTCATCCCCCCCTCAATGCAACTTCCCTGCAGCCCATGGAGCCCCATCCCCAGTAAAGGAAACGAACCGTCCCCAGCCTGTCTTGGGAGCACACCCTTGCCCTTAACCAGAGCTTGCCTTTGGCCTCGGACTGCCATCCCCCAGGCTTCTCCGATCCACCCTATTCGAAAGCTCTTTTCATTAGACTCATCATTCCCTGAAGCGCTGGTCCGTAGGCTCTGGACCAGTCAGGTGGAGGATAGGTTCGAGTAGGGTGTGAACGAGTCACACGGGAAGTCTGAACAGGGCCCTTTTATCTGGGTACAGGCTTTTCAGCCTCCAGCCTGCCCAGGTGGTGGTCTGCAGAAGGACTGAGCCCAGCCCCGGGCCCCAGCTACAGCCTGTGTGCACTTAGAGGTGATCAACAGACTGAAAAAGGCCAGCAATTATTATTTTTTTTTTTATTCATGAGAGACAGAGCAAGAGAGAAAGGCAGAGGGAGAAGCAGGCTCCCAAGGAGCAGGGAGCCTGATGCGGGACTCGATCCCAGGACCCTGAGATCATGACCTGAGCCGAAGGCAGACGCTTAACCATCTGAGCCACCCAGGCGCCCCTATTTTTATTTTTTTTAAAAAGATTTTATTTATTTGACAGAGCGAGAGAGCACAAGCAGGGGGAGCAGTAGAAAGAGAGGGAGAAGCAGGCTTCCCGCTGAGCAAGGAGCCCGATGCGGGGCTCGATCCCAGGACCCTGGGATCATGACCTGAGCCGAAGGCAGATGCTTAACCATCTGAGCCACCCAGGCGCCCCAGCAGCAATTATTTTTTAAAGTTATAAGCCTTAACTACTTCGTTTAACTTAAAGTAGATAAGTGTACTTGTATTTGTCAATCTTTTGGTATCCAGTGGCTTTTCCTTTGAAATTGGAACTCCCTGTCATCTTTCTTGCTTTAGACCAGACCTATAAGAGGGGCGCCTGGCTGGCTCAGTTGATAGAGCACGTGACTCCTAGGTTCAGGCCTCATGTTGGGTGTAGAGATTGCTTGAAAATAAAGTCCTTTTAAAATAAACAAGCCAGATCTGTGGTATACTCTGCACTCTAATTTCCATTTAACAAAAATTTCAAGAAAACCGGAAGCCTTCTGAATGCTGAACGCTTCTAGATTTATGTGATGGGTTTCCCCTACTTTGTTAGATCACCTTCTTCTAATCAGATGGTATTTTGGTTTGCTTGTTTTTTTTTTTTTTTTTTAAAGATTTATTTATTTATTTGAGAGAGCGAGAATGAGAGAGAGAGAGAGTACATGAGAGGGGGGAGGGTTAGAGGGAGAAGCAGGCTCCTTGCTGAGCAGGGAGCCCGATGCGGGACTCGATCCCGGGACTCCAGGATCATGACCTGAGCCGAAGGCAGTCGCTCAACCAACTGAGCCACCCAGGCGCCCTGTTTGCTTGTTTTTAAGTGACTTGCTTGTAAGTATTAGAAACACTAACTCTTTTGCAGTAGTGGTTCAAGAGTTTAAGTAGCATTTCGTTGTTAAGGAATGTGTCTGTAACACCCAGTATTGCTGCTCTGGAATTGACCAGAAGTGGCTGTAGTTCAGCAAATGTTTGCAGGCAGATGGCCTCAGAGCATCTTGTCGGCCTCGTTTGCCTCATCCTGAGTTGTGCACCTTGATAGAGAAGAGGCTTCAGTTACTGGCGTGGACCTGATAAATGCAAGTTGCCTAAGAATGTACCTGTTCAGGGCACCTGGGTGGCTCAGTTAGTTAAGCGTCTGATTCTTTTTTTTTTTTTTTTTTTTTTAAGATTTTATTTATTTGAGAAAGAAAGAGCACGAGTCAGGGGGCGGGGAGAAGCAGGCTCCTCTGTTGAACAGGGAGCCCGACTCAGGGCTCGATCCCAGGACACTAGGATCATGACCTGAGCCAAAGGCAGGCGCTTAACAGACTGAGCCACCCAGGCACCCCAAGCGTCTGACTCTCGATTTCAGCTCAGGCCATGATCTCAGGGTCATGGGACAAGCCCCACATCTGGCTCTGTGCTCAGCGGGGAGTCTGCTTAAGATTCTCTCCCTCTCTGTCTGCCCCTCCCCCATCTCTAAAATAAATAAATAAAATCTTTTAAAAAAGGATTGTATCTGTTAACCCAGGATGAAGAGCAGACAGCTCATAGCAAAACCCTGTTTTTACTAAATATCATTCTTCAGAATCACTGTCTTAAACTACTCTCATCTTATTTCCCTTGAATGTTCTGGCTATTTCTACACATTGATTGGCCCCACGTAGATATTCCCAGGTTCCACTGTTATCCTGTATTTTCAGCTGTACTAGCATCCTGGGGGTATTTTGGCCTGACGGTGTCCACAGCGAGAGCTCCCATGTTCCTCTTGCCCCTGCTTCCTCTCTCGCTTCTTCCAGTCCCACCCCCCGAGGGTACCACCCAGTGGCCCAAACCAGATGTCTCAGTCTTCCCACTTTTCTGCAGCCACCCTACCCTCCCTGCCTGCGTTAAGGACATCGTCACTGGCGTGCAGACCACTGAACTGGTTCCCTCCCTCCACCATTCCTCTGCCTTCTTTACTTCTCACCCCTGCCATCACCATCCTCTCTAGGAACGTGGGTCTCATCCCATGTGTCCTTCACTTGAAATCCCCGTGATTCCCCATCAGGAAGTCAGAGTGCCCAAGAATGGCACGTGAAACACCACACGTTCCCAGCCCAGTCTGCCTTTTGATCCTCATCTCTGGCCACACTCTCCCCCCCCCCCCCCCGGCTCCCATGCCCCCTGCCTGCCCACCGCGCATGGACCCCCACCACCCTCCCCTGGAACAGCCTTTCCCCTTCCTCCTTTTCTCCTAACCACTTCCTGCTCATCCTTCAAGACCCAGTGCAGGTGACCCCATAACCTTCCTCCTCCCCTCCCCCAGGAAGAATGACTCATCTTCCTCCCTGGGACACTCCCAGCTCGCAGTACTAGAAATCCCATAATTAGGGGCACCTGGGTGGCTCAGTCGTTAGGCGTCTGCCTTCGGCTCGGGTCATGATCCCGGGGTCCTTGGATCGGGCCCCGCATCGGGCTCCCTGCTCCGCGGGAAGCCTGCTTCTCCCTCTCCTGCTCCCCCTGCTTGTGTTCCCTCTCTCGCGGTGTCTCTCTCTGTCAAATAAATAAATCTTAAAAAAAAAAAAAAGAAATCCCATAATTATTTGCTAATGTGTCACCTTCTTGATCATCTGGATTCCTCAGGCCTGGGGATCTGCCTTACTCAGACACCATTATTCCCACGGAAAGAGGTATTTTATGTTTTCTAAACTAATCCGCAAACTTTTTATCAGTATTATTTTGGGGGAAACCTAGCCCTTTTAGAAGCTGTGACTGCCTAGACAGTGCAGGGCTCCACGAGAGGAGCTAAGCCCCAGTTTTCCCACTTCCCAGTGTTCTAAGGTCTCGTGTATTCTGGTATTGAGCCCCGTCCCACAGTCTAGTCTGTGTTTAGGAAAAAGTTGCCAGTCTTTCTTTAGTGAGGTCCTTGGATATCAGGGGCAGGCATGAGGAAGGCACCAGTTGGCCCCTTGCCCTATTCCTACACCTGGGTGTAGATTTATTTCCTCCCCGAATCTTCCCCAGAGCCCTGTGAGGTAGGCACCATGTACTGTTCTGCATAGATGACCAAACAGTCTCGGGTGACTAAGTAACTAGCCAAGAACGCAGCAGTAGCACCAGCAGGTGACAGTCAAGATTCAGACCCCCACTCTTCCTGACCCCAGAACCTACGTATCAGAAGAGAACAGTCATGTACCAGAATGTCCCTAATTCTGCACCCCCACACTTGGGGAAGAGACTGAAGTCGTGGAGCTTCTATAACCTACCAGAAACGTTGGGTTCTGCAAAACCCGGCGCAGTGCTGATTTGGGGTGGCATCAGAAATGGCCACCATCTATCTCCTTTGAGCTTTTTCTCAAACTTGTATTTTGAAAAAATTTTAGATTTATGGAAGAGTTCTAAAGAGATTATGCAGAGAGTTCCTACAAATAGGCCCTGCACCCAGCTTCCTCCTCATGCTAACCTTTTAGTTTTTAATTATCAAAGTCATACCAGCATCGCAGAAAATTTGGAAACTAGAGAAACGAGGGGAAACAGCCATGATCCCACCCAGCCACCGTGAGTCTTCCTTCTGTCGTGTCGCCTTCCAGGATTTTCTGTCTTTATCCATATTGTCCTGCACGGGTGTCCTGGGTGGTGCAGTCCTTTGGAAAAGCAGTTTGGTGATGACCAGTCTAACATCATAAAACATATCTAACCTTTGCCTCTGGAACGCTGTCTCTTTGAGACTCGGGTCTGAAATTGGAATGAGTCGAATGTCTAACAACAGAGAAGTAATTCAGAGAAGTAATTAAAGTGGAACTTAGAAAAACAGAGCAATGCGAGAACAGGAAACATGTATACGTCCGCCGTCATTAATGAACGTGAACACCTGGGGCGCCCAGGTGACTCAGTGGCTTAAGCGTCTGCCTTCAGGTCATGGGTCCTGGGGTCACGCCCCAGGTCAGGCTCCCTGCTCAGCGGGGAGTCTGCTTCTCCCTCTCCCTCTGCGCCCCCCTCCCACTCATGCTCGCGTGCACGCAATCGCGCACTCTCTCTCAAATAAATAAAACCTTTAAACAAAAAAATGAACCCATGCAGATACAGATCGGGGAACAGAGAGAGACCCCTGTGAATGACAGAGAGAATATAGATTAGTTTCAGTTTTAATTTTTCCTTTTTTTTTTTTTTTACATTGAAGTTCACTCTTGTTCTGTTCATTAAGAGGGATCACGTCCAGGTGGCACTGATGTAGGCGACATTTTCTCACGTGTCCTTGTCAGTGTTTGATGAGGACTGCTTCTCATCAGCCAGGACGAATCTGTGCAGGTGAAGATTGGTGCCACATTCTGTACTTACGGACTATAACATGCAGCCGGCTGGATTTGCGCCCAAGAATGTTCTCCTTTGTTCCCTTTCTTTTCTTCCCCTGAGATGACTCACTGTAGCCGTTTGCCTTCATTAGCTCTTATCTTTATTAACCAGAACAACATAGAGAAATGCCATCTTGGTATTAGACATGACTTTGGAGAAATGTCTTATTTATCAATAAACAAGCTGGCGCACCCCCCGCCCCCAGAAGAAAAGCCCTTTGAAGTTCAGGTTTACTAAGAATGATTTACCCCCAGGCAATATAGCAGGTTCTTACTGGACATCTGGTTGTCTGGGTACTAAGACCTAGCCTGCCTGTCCCATCTCAGCCTCATTTTCCCTCTTGTGCAAAATCAGAGTGATGTTTCTCTACACCTGTCTCAGAAGTGATGCTAGGGGTGCCTGGGTGGCTCAGTCGGTTAAGCGACTGCCTTCAGCTCAGGTCGTGATCCCGGGTCCTGGGATCAAGCCCCGCATCGGGCTCCTGCTCCACGGGGAGCCTACTTCTCCCTCTCCCACTCCCCCTGCTTGTGTTCCCTCTCGCTGTGTCTCTCTCTGTCAAATAAATAAATAAAATCTTTAAAAAAAAAAAAAAAAAAGGAAGTGATGCTAGGCTGCTTGAGGGAGCGCTAGAGCAACATGGACCACTTCTGCCAGGATTAAGGTCTTACATCAGTATTTCCAGGAAGCAACACGCATGTGTTGTACCACAAAGCGTCCCTGAGTCTTAGACATTCCAGAAGGAGAAGCAGCTCCAAATGGTTTTCATGGAGACTCGTGGTTTCTCACCACGGACCCTGCGGTCTTTCTTAGTGTACTAGCACAGCTTTTTTGTTGTGGGTCGCCTCGCGGTGTTGGAAGGGTCTGAAGAGCCTTCTGCACCTCAGAGGAAGGTAACTCAGAGAATTCTGGGGCTGGAGGAGGCTGAGGGAGCTCCAGGCTTGCTCTTGCGGGTTAGAGATGAGAACATCAATGGCCCCTCTCCCGTGTTTCCCTTGCCAAGTTGGAGGCCACGAGGCCTATAACCCCGACTCCAGGCAAATAACGTGGTTCTGTCAGGAAAGCCCACAGTCTGGGGCCAGGGGCAGGCGTGCGTGCGCAGTTCCCAAGGACGGGGATGCTCTGGGCGCCGGGAGGATGAGGAGGGCTGTCCTCGTGACGTTAGCCAGGGTAGCAAGAATCCCACGGAGACTCAAGGAGAAGGGTCAGCTGCAGGGGGTCTGGGCCAGAGCCAGTGCCTTCGGGGCAGGCGCTAGATCAGCAGCCGGCATATCTGAGGGTGAAGAAGAACATGAAGTTCCAGGGGCGGAGCAGTTCGTGAGGCCACGGGGATTGACAGTCGCTCACTTCCTGACCGTGTCCTTCCCACACCTTCCAGCAGAATCCAGGGGCCACACAGCCTGTTAGGTGGAGCTTTTTAAAAAATCCCACCAGAGATAATAGCCCTGAAGGCAGCAGGTTGCCTTTACTTTTTTTTTTTTAATTTTTTTTTAAAGATTTTATTTATTTGCGAGAGAGAGAATGAGAGACAGAAAGCATGAGAGGGAGGAGGGTCAGAGGGAGAAGCAGACTCCCTGCTGAGCAGGGAGCCTGACGTGGGACTCGATCCTGGGACTCCGGGATCATGACCTGAGCCGAAGGCAGTCGCTTAACCAACTGAGCCACCCAGGCGCCCTTTACTTTT
>NC_058403.1:208561581-208562617 GCF_002201575.2 Neomonachus schauinslandi
GGCACAAAGCCCAATACGGGGCTCATCCCCACAACCCTGAGATCATGACCCGAGCTGAAATCAAGACTCAGTCGCCCAACCGAGCCACCCAGGTGCCCCAAGGAATTCAATTTTCTGAGAATGACAAATGAACACAATACTGAGTGAAATCCTCTAATAAATGTATGTAGACGGTGCTGTGGAAGCAAAGGAGAAGGCACGCCCCACACTTGAAGCCGGAGAGAGATGTGACTGTCAGGAGAGGACTTATTATAAAACAGCATTTCACTCCAAATGATCCCATTAGCATTATTCAAATGATACCTGGAATTTAATGTCTCTGAGACATCACTCATTGCCATTCACTATTCATCAAATATAAGGTATTAAATGGAGAGGGAAGACTTTAAAATAAAAACAGAACAATAGAGAACAAATTGCTAACCAGAGAATCAACTGTTTCTGTGCTAAACTGGTAGGTGAGATTCACAACATCGTAAATTAAAGTTGAAGAAAAAGAACGTATTAGTGAAAAGAAGTATAGACCTTAAAATAACCACAGTTGACCCCCGAACATGGGTTTGAACTGCACAGGTCCACTTGTACAAAGATATTTTACAGTGCTAAAAATACATTTTCTCTTCTTTATGGTTTTCTTAACATTTCCTTTTCTCTAGCTCACTTGATTATAAGAATATAGTATGTAATACATATAACATACAAAATATGTGTTAATTGACTGTTACCAGTAAGGCTTCAAGAGTAGGCTAATAGTCGTTAAGTTTGGGGAGAGTCAAAAGTTATATATGGATTTTCAACTGTGTGTGTGGTGAGGGGAGGGGGATCAGCGCCTCTCACCCCCATGATGTTCAAGGGTTAACTGTATTTACCCAAGAGGTTTCTGTTTTTAATAGGGAAAATTTATTAGCAAGTCAATAAAATATAATTTTTTATTTACTGAAGAATTTCTTAGAGCTTCTAAAATATGTCCATCAAAAGTAAAACTAAACTGGGGCGCCTGGGTGGCTCAGTCTGTTAAGCGTCTGCCTTCGGCTCA
>NC_058403.1:208562717-208621861 GCF_002201575.2 Neomonachus schauinslandi
TTTTTTTTTTTTTTAAAGATTTTTTAATTTATTTTTTGACAGAGAGAGACACAGCGAGAGAGGGAACACAAGCAGGGGGAGTGGGAGAGGGAGAAGCAGGCTTCCCGCGGAGCAGGGAGCCCGATGCGGGGCTCGATCCCAGGACCCTGGGATCATGACCCGAGCCACCCGGGCACCCCAGCAGGTTGCCTTTAAAGTGAACTAGTAGGCCTCACCTTTGGATGCCATCCCCATCCCTCTCCCCACTCCACCCAGTGCCCTCCCCATCTGGCGGAGACAAGGTCTGTGGACCCGTGCTGGGAGCAGGCTGGCCCAGCACGTAGATCAAAGCAGTGTTGACATCCAGAGATGAGTGACACCTGACCCTTGCCCTCCAGGAGGTCAGGGTTCGATGAGGCATGAGGCAGTGTAATAAACGCCATAACCAGTAGGGTGCACAGAGGTAAAGGGCACAGAAAGGCCTAGGATGTGGGGGTGCGAAAGGGGGAGGGCAACCCAGGGGGACTCTGGCCAGGCCCCAAAGCTTGCCAGGCAGAAGGGTGCCTGGGCCAAAGCACCCAGGGCTGCATGTCAGCATGGTTGGGGTGCAGAGTACAAATGGTGCGCGACCAGGCCAGGGAGTCAGAGCCAAAGCCGTGGGGATGCTAACAGGTATGTGGTGAGACCCTTGGGCAGCTGGGTGGGTGGGGAGGGGAGGGGACGGGCGGCCCCCCAAGGAGGTGGCAGCTTGGGCTAACTAATCAGGGAACAGGCCCATGCCCCGTGAAGTAGACAAAAAACAGGGCCAGTGACCCATTGGCCCTGAGGGTGCAGGAGAAGTGGGTACCACCCACTCAAGAGCTGGCCCAGGGAGGCAAGGTCCTATGAAGATGAAGGAGGTTCCAGGAGAGCATGTGGAGGGGCCTCAGTGAGAAGGGAGGGAATTATACAGAGAGGGGAGGGCACCTCTCCTGGGAAGTGAGCCCCCCCAGCGTAGTTCCCTGGTGCGGGGAGGGCCTTGTGTTCCCAAGGCACCAGGAGTGCTCAGAAGAAATCTGTCAGTGCATGCTGAAGGATCTGAGAATCCGCACCCTCCACCACACTTGCTGAGTGCAACCCAGCGTGCACTCCAGGAAGCTGGAGATACAGGGCTTGACCAGACAGTCACTGGCCTGCTCTCAGGAAGCTTGCAGCTGGAGGGGAACACTGACAGTCTGCACTGTGGTGGGGGCAGTTGGATTGAGGAGACTTAGGGCAGGGGACCCAGCTACGAATATGGATTTATCCCAAGAAAGTATCTAACACAGATGAAGTATTTCATGCATCTGTCTGTTGGAGTTTTGTTTTTGTTTTAATTTAAATTCAGGTTAGTTGACATACAGTGTAGTATTAGTTTCAGGAGTAGAATTAAGTGATTCACTAGTTGTATGTAACACCCAGTGCTCATTACAGTAAGTGCCCTCCTTAATGCCCATCACCCAGTTACCCCATCCCCCCACCCCCTCCCCTCCAGCAACCCTCAGTGTTTCCTAGAGTTAAGAGTCTCTCATAGTTTGCCTCTCTGTTTTTATCTTAGTTTTTCCTTCCCTTCCCCTATGTTCATCCGTTTTGTTTCTTAAATTCCACATATGAGTGAGATCATTTGGTATCTGTCTTTCTCTGACTGACTTATTTTGCAAAGCATAATACCCTCTAGTTCCATTGGTTTTATTATAACCACTGGAAGCATCCCGGGAACATGCCGTTGGAGGAATATTCCTGTTTAATAAGCAGTTTCACAGCCATTGCAAAAGATTTCTGCAGGAAAGAAAGCATAAAAGTTTCCTGAAATACATTTTACAGTGCAGTAGAATGTTTGTGACAAAATCTTAAGCAGAAAGGCAAGATGCAAAATTTGTATATTCAGTGGGGGCTTACCCACGCGTTAGGTCGAACCGTGTGGATTTTCGTAGGTTGTAAGTGGTTGATTATTAGCGACAGTTCCGCATAAATGGAATTAATAGAAATAAGAACGGAATGGAATGTGCTAAAACAGGAGTAGTGGTCCTTTGTGGTTTGTGAAATACTGGGTGGTTGCTCTTCTATTCTTACTAGAAGTTTCTCACATGCACTAACCATACCACTTGTGCTGTGAGCCTCGGAGGAGAGACTTCCCACGCCTGCCAACAGACCAGCCCTTCGAGAGCACCCTCCCTGGGTTCCTTTTCTCTGGCCAGCATCCCCATGCTGACGCTCTTCCTCTCACGTCATGGCTGGGATCCCTTGGTTGTCCCAGCGACCCTCCGGGCGTGCTCCACTTGGCCCACATGGGTTTCTCGGCCCACCTGCATCTGACCCTCCATGGTGCTGGTCAGAATACAGCTTTCTGGGGGCGCCTGGGTGGCTCAGGCGGTTAAGCGGCTGCCTTCGGCTCGGGTCATGATCCCAGGGTCCTGGGATCGAGGCCTGTGTCCAGCTCCTTGCTCAGCGGGGAGCCTGCTTCTCCCTCTGCCTGCCATTTCCCCTGCTTGTGCTTGCTCTCTGTCTCTCTCTCTTGCTCTCTCTGTGTCAAATAAATGAATAAAAAAATCTTTAAAACGGGCGCCTGGGTGGCTCAATTGGTTAAGCGACTGCCTTCGGCTCAGGTCATGACCCTGGAGGCCCGGGATCGAGTCCCGCATCTGGCTCCCTGCTCGGCGGGGAGTCTGCTTCTCCCTCTGACCCTCCCCACTCTCATGCGCTCTCTCTCTGTCTCATTCTCTCTCTCAAATAAATAAATAAAATCTTAAAAAAAAAAAAAAGAATACAGCTTTCTGGGTGCCATCCTGGCCGGTGTCACAATGAACCATCTACTAACTGACCTTGGCCTCAGCCTGAGATAAACCCCACAAGCAGGCTTGGCCCTCTGGACTCTAGTCATCGCACTGATACTGATGAGGTCTAAGGTGACCCAGCTCTGCACACACCCCATTGCTGATTTACTGAGCCTGCGGCGGGCACCCAGCAGCCCCCTAGATGATCTCACTTAGAGGACCCCCCAAACCCCACCCATCTTTGCGGAGTCTCTTGACATTTCCTTCATAGTGGCTGTCAAGTTACTGTTGGGTCAACTCATCTCCCTGTCCTTATTTCCAAACCTGATTTGAAGGAGCTCCTCTATTCCATGTGAATTTGATAAGCAAGCCATCTGTGTTCTCATCTCAGGCAAGACTGAGGACAGAGCCCTTTGGCATCCCACTAGAGATCCTCCTTCTACCTGAGGTAGGTCCATGACCAAGCTCGGATATGAATGGCCAGTAAGTTTTAAAGGCACGCAACCTGTACTCCTCCCTTTCTTATTTCTCCCTCAAATTCACCGGGATGCCATGTGGGATTGATGATACCTGGGGGCTGGTATATACTCCATCTCCCCACTGGGCCCAGAGCCACCCAGGACAAGCCATCCATTTGCTATAATGGCTCTAAATGGCTCTCTGCTCCACACTTGGGCCGCAAAGCTCAGAGTTTAGTCTGTCTTTGTTCAAGGAAATGGGAAAACGATTCATGGCCTGTTTCCCGTATTCAGAGCGCATAAGCCTCTTTTTTTTTTTTTTTTTTTTTTGCCACAGACTAACACTGAGTTTTTAAGATGAAGTTCCTTTCTCCTTTCACGAACCGCAATCACTTTGCCCTCCTGCTGCCTTCTGTCACTTCTGTCCCCTCCCTGGCTCCCCAGAGTTGCCGCATAGAGGCTCAGACAGGCTCATCTCGAACTGTCTTCCTGACTGAGGTGAACTTCAGATCTGGCGACTTTAATTTGTGCAGTTTTGCGTTCAGCAGCTGCTCTGTACCAAGCACTAAGAAACCAAGGTTAGCTATGCGTTCCTCTCTCCTTTTACCTTCCTTCCTGCCCCTCTAAGCACATTTCTCTGACCCTTCCCCATGAAAGTGCTAGGGATATATAAAGAACAGAAATTTATTTCTCACAATTCTGGCAGCCGGCTGTTCAAATTCAAGGTGCCAACAAATTTGGTTTCTGCTGAGAGCCCTCTTTATGCAGAAAGGTGGGGTTGGAGGTGGGGTGGGAGGAGGGAGGCATCTGGGCTCTCTGGTGTCTTTATTTGAGAGAGAGAGAGAAGCAGACTCCCCACTGAGCAGGGAGCCCGACATGGGGCTCAGTCCCAAGACCCTGAGATCATGACCTGAGCCAAAGGCAGGCGCTTAACCGACTGAGCCACCCAGGCGTCCTTCTGGTGTCTCCTTTAGGTTAAGGACACCGATCCTATCAGATCAGGGCCACACCTGATGTTCTCATTGAACTTAATGACTTCCTTGGAGACCCCATCTGGAAAGACAGCCACTCTGGGGGTTAGGGCCCCAACATGCAAGTTTTGGGGAGACACAAATACACACATTTAGTCCATAACATGGATGAACCTTGAAAACGTCATGCTAAGTGAAATAAACCAGGCACAGAAAGACACGTAATGTGTGATTCCACTGATGTGAGGTACCTCAAGGGGACAAACATTGTTAGGAAACATGGTTTTATTCATTGTTGGGAGCTATGGGCTGAATTGTGTTCCCCCCAGATGCCCATGTTGAAGCCCTAGCCCCCAGTGTGATGGTATTTGGAGGTAGAGCCTTTGGGAAGTAATTAGGTTTAGATGAGGTCATGAGGGTGGGGCACCCATGATGAGGTTTAGTGCCCTTGTAAGAGGAGACCCAGAGAGCTTGCTCTCGCCCTCTCTCCACCCGTTGAGCACACAGGGAGACCTGGGCTGGCTGGCTGCAAGCCAGAGAGAGAGCCTTCCCCCAGGACCAAGGCTACCTGCACCTTGATCTTGGACTTCCCAGCCTCCAGAATTGTGAGAAATTGATGTCTGTTGTTCAAGCCCCCCAGTCTGTGGTACTATGTTATGGCAGCCCATGCTGACCAAGACCTTGGTCATGAGTGTTCTTTCTAGTTTTTTTTTGTTGATGGTGGTGGTGCTTTTGTATATGTCAGACTTTTCATTTTGAAATCATTATGGACTCACAGTAAATTGCAAAGGTCACATGTACCCTTCACCCAGCTTCCCCAGTGATTCCTTTCTGAGTGACTATATAGGATATCAAAACAGAAAATTGCATCGGGACAGTGAGTGCGTCTAGTTCTGTGCCGTTTGATCACCCATGAAGATTCTCATGACCACCTGTTACCGAGGTCCAGGGCTGTTCCACCACTGTGAAGATCAACCCCCGCACATCCACTCCACCATCGCCAACCCCGGCAGCCACTAATCCCTTTCCATCTCTGGAACTCAGTCATTTCAAGGATGTGACATAAATGAAATCATCCAGTGTCCTTTTTGAGATTGGCTTTTTTCTCTCAGGACCGGCGCCCGGGAGGTTCACCCGGGTTGTTGCATGTTATCAAAAATTCCTTTTCCTGGGGCTCCTGGGTGGCTCAGCCGGTTAAGCGTCTGCCTTCGGCTCAGGTCATGATCCCAGGGTCTTGGGATCCAGTCGCATCAGGCTCCCTGCTCAGCGGGGAGTCTGCTTCTTCCCCTCCCCCTTCCCCTGCTCCTGCTTGCTCTCTCTCTCATAAATAAAATCTTTAAAAAAAAATTTCCTGGTCGGTAGGCGCCCGTTCCTCAGCTCGTCGGCGATCAAGAAAACTTCACTGAAGATGTCTAAGCAACAACCAACTCAGTTTATAAATCCAGAAACTCCTGGCTATGTCGGATTTGCAAATCTTCCCAATCAAGTTCACCGAAAATCAGTGAAAAAAGGTTTTGAGTTCACACTAATGGTGGTCGATTTTATTTATTTGACAGAGAGAGCACTAGCAAGGGGCAGGAGCAGAGGAAGAGGGAGAAGCAGATGGCAATGAATGCCGTTTCCGAATTTTCTCTACAAACTGCCCCGCTGTTTTCCCTCCCGGCCATCAAATGTGTGAGCGATCCAGCTTCCCCACACCCTCCCCGCTCCCCGGCTTTAGAGAGGTCTCTCTTTCTCATCTTAGCCCTGCTGGTAGTCCTGTCTGTGGTGGCTTTATTTGCATTTCTCTGTGGCTCGTGAGTGGAGCACCTTCTCCTGCGCTTTTTTACCATCTGTGTATTTCCTCTGGGGAAATGCGTCTTCATCTCTTTGGCTGATTTTCTAAATGGGTTGTTTGTGTTTTTACTATGGAGTTTTCAGAGCTTGTTATATATTCTACGTGCTAATCCTTTGTCAGATGGGCGCCTTACAGATATCCCCGCCCCCTTCTGCCCCCATCCTTTTAAAGATTTTTTTTTTTTTTTTTATTTGAGGCAGAGAGAATGAGGGAGAGAGAGCACATGAGAGGGGGGAGGGTCAGAGGCAGAAGCAGGCTCCCCGCCGAGCAGGGAGCCCGATGCGGGACTCGATCCCAGGACTCCAGGATCATGACCTGAGCCGAAGGCAGTCGCTTAACCAACGGAGCCACCCAGGCGCCCATCTGCCCCCATCCTTTTAATGAGCAAAAGTTTCCAATTATGATGAAGTCAATTTAGAGGGTTTTTGTTGTTAGGGTTTTTTTTTTTTTTTTTGTCTTTTGTGGATCAGACTTTCGGTGTCTTACCAAAGAACCCTTCATGAACCAAGCCTTAGTTCCTGAAGGTTGTATCCTTTGTTTCCTGTGAAACATTTTATAGTGTTAAATTTTTCATTTCAGTCTGGTCCACTTTGAGTTTCTGTTTGTGAAAAACATGAAGTTCAGGTTGCGGATCATTTTTATCCCCAGGCACATAGGCATTATTGTCCTATTTCTAATTTCCAAAATTATCCACAGAATAGTAATACAGAATATTTTGTAGTATTGTAATTCACAAGTATATCACTCGCGGCATGACCCACATTTCCTGCATGGTATTCATGCAAAAGATACGTGTGTGCTATTAACATTATTCTTTTGCTGTATGGAAGGGATTTTTTGAACCCAGATCTTAAGATCACTCACTATTAAACATTATTTCTCAACTTACAAAACCATTTATACCAGGGGCAATTAACTGTGGTGGCAGCATTATGGATTATTTCTACTTTTACGTCTTTTTTGTGATTTTTAAGTTTTCTGCACACATAGTCAAGAAGATGAGCACTTTTTTTTTTTTATGGCGTTTGCTGGGTTTGACATAATTTGGGAGTAGAAGGCTCGTGAATGATTTTTATTGGGTAATACCAGGTTTAGGAAGAGTATTCTTTCTGGCTCACACATACCTTCTAAGCCCCAAGATGCTTTTTTTTTCCCCTTTGTCCCTTGAGGCATGGGGTTAAGGTTTTTTGTTGTGTTGTGTCTCTTTGTCTTCTATAGTTTTATTCATCTTTATACCATCTTGCTTGTGTAACGTCAAAATGAAGCAGGGCAGAGAAATCAATGAGTTGTCTTGGCATCGATTTAGTCTATTCTCAGGTGGCTGGAAAGCCAGGAACTGTGAACTGAAAACTTCATTTTGTCTCAGATTCTCTTAATTGTCTCTCGAACACTTGCCCGAAGCGCGTGCTTGCTAGAACTCTCCAGAGACAGGCGGCCATCTCCGCCTGAAAGAAAAGTCTTCACTGAGACAAAGAATGGGGGCAGGGACGGGGACACAGGACCTCAGTAAATATGAGAAAGTAGCAGTTATTTTAAAACTGCCGGGCAGCTGGGGAAGGCCATTCCCACCTAAAGCTGCCACTTGGCTGGTCCCTTTGTGTGGCCTTTTGCAGAAAATGGGGGAGGGGGGGTACTTCTGTGCCAGGGCCCAGCTGCCTTCAAAAGATGTTTCCAGTTGCTTTCCCATTGAGCAGCTGGAGGAATCTGCCATTGAAAATATAAAATTCTTGCTGCAAAGTCGATATTTTTAGAAACAAATGTGCTTCTAGATTATAAAGGACAGTTTAAAGCCAATTAAGATGCTCACTGGATATGTCATGTTGGGCTGCCTTGAAAAAGGACTTTCAACAGGCGTGTAACTATGAAGTCTCGTTAATGAATTTTCCTTGTGAGCCCTTATGATTCCTACCAGAGCTAATGGGTTGTGCTTGTGTATCCGGGAAAAGTCTGTAGCCTAAAGGACCTATGAGAGACCGGGGTCATGCTGGGAGTATAACTATGCTGGAAATTAGCCCCTCTGAACCTGAGCTTCGCAGTGTGGGGTCTGATGTTCGAGTAAAGTATGGGAATATCTCGTTTTATTGCACTTTGCAGATAACGTGTTTTTTACAAATTGAAGATTTGTGGCAAGCCGGCATCAGCAAGCAAGTCTGACCAAGCCATTTTTCTTCACTTTGTGTCTCTGTCACATTTTGGTAATTCTCACACTATTTTAAACGTTTTCTTTACTCTGTTTGTCATGGTGATCTGTGATCTGTGATTACGACTCTGAAAGCTCAGGTGATGGTTAGCCTTTTTAACAATAAAGTGTGTGGGTTTGTTGCCTTTTTTTTTTTTTTTTAAGATTTTATTTATTTATTTGAGAGAGAGCCCGCGAGCATGAGCGGGGGAAGGGGCAGAGGAGTAGGAAGAGAAAGAAATCCCAAGCAGACTCTGCTGAGCGTGGAGCCTAATGTAGGGCTTGATCCCATGACTGGAAATCATGACCTGGGCAAAAATCAAGAGTCAGATGCTTAACCAACTGAGCCACCCAGGCGCCCCAACAATAAAGTGTTTCTTTAAGGGGCGCCTGGGTAGCACAGTCAGTTGGGCAGCCGACTCCTAGTTTCAGCTCAGGTTTTGATCTCAGGGTCGTGAGATTGAGCCTCATGTTGGGCTTGGTGCTTAGCACAGAATCTCCTTCAGATTCTCCCCATCCCCCTGCCCCTCCCGCTCATGCACTCTCTCTCTCAAATAAATACATAAATTTAAATATATTTTTTTAACAATAAAGTGTTTTTGAGGGCACCTGGCTGGCTCAGTCAGTGGAGCACGTGACTCTTGATCTCGGAGTTGTGAGTTTGAGCCCCACGTTGGGTATGGAGATTACTTAAAAATAAAAATCTTTTTTTAAATGTGTTTTTTAATTAAGGGATGGATACTGTCTTTTTAGACATAATGCTGTTGCACACTTAATAGCCTACAGCATAGTGTGAACATAACTTTTACAGGCACTGGGAAACCAGAAAATTCCTGTGACCCACTTTATTGCGGTGGGTCTGGAACCGAGCCCACGATATCCCTGGGATATGTAAGTGGGATCCTGATACCTGTCACTCAGGCTTAGTCGTCCTTAGTGCTCACAGAGACCACTCTTCAAGACACCAAGACAAAATAGGTTTTCAAGAATAATCGTCATGAGAACAGGCGGCTGTCTGTGTTGCTGAGAACAGCGTGTATTTTTTTTTTTTTAAAGATTTTATTTATTTATTTGACAGAGAGATAGAGAGAGAGAGAACAAGTAGGCAGAGAGGCAGGCAGAGGGAGAGGGAGAAGCAGGCTCCCCGCCGAGCAGGGAGCCCGATGCGGGGCTCGATTCCAGGACCCTGGGATCATGACCTGAGCCGAAGGCAGACGCTTAACAGACTGAGCCACCCAGGCGCCCCAAGAACAGCGTGTATTTTTCCCCCCTCGGGCAAAGAACTTTTTTCCATTTTTTTCTCTGCTTGCTTCTTATTTTTTTCCCTGCCTCTTCCCTGGGTCCCCTTGCAGAAATGGCTCTGTGGCAGATAGTCTCTGCGGCAGGCCCGGTGCGCGCCGATCGATGCCCCCTCTCAGCAGTGGGCAGACGGTGCTAATTAGGCTCTGAAGCCACTTTTCGTGGGGGTGCAGACGGCGCTAGGCGGCCACGTGCCGAACCCCGCGCCTTGGCCCGGATCCCAGCACCGCGCCACTGCCCATCTGTCCCATGGCTGCCGGCTTTCAGAAAACATGATAGCAGGATGAGTACATATTCCTGTCGCTCTGAGAGCCAAGGGCAGAGGACCGGCTCACGCTGGGTTCTGCTCCTGCAGAAAGATGGCTCTGCCTCACGGGGTTTATTCATTTGTTTGATAACTTTACTGAGCTGGGACTCACATACTGTATGATCTCCCCAGTTAAGTGTGCCATGCAGTGGCTTTTCGTAGAGCCACAGTCCCCACGATGGGCACTGGCACCCCCAAGAGAAACCTACCCATTAGCCATCACCCTCCATTCTCCCCCCCCAGTCCTACACGACTACCTCCTGTCTCCTTGGATTCGCCTGCTGCGCCCATTTCCTAGAGGCAGGCTCCTACAGTCTATGGTCTTTTGTGTCAGCCCTCTGCCACGCAGCAGATTTTCTAGGTTCGTCCACATGATAGCCTGAATCAGGGCTTCCTTCCTCTTATGACCGAATAATAGTCCGTTGGGACTAGAGTGCTATGCCATTGTGCCATTGTGCCTTCCCACCAGCTGTCCCATGATTTCCCTGTGTCTAGATGTAGGAAAATTGCCCCCGGAAGATGTTCGAGGCTCCCAGCCCTGGCAGGCAGACCTCTAGGCCCCTGGGTACCTGGTGTTTGAGGGTATCCAGGATTTGCTTTAGCCAGGTATGGTAAACCGTGCCGGTATGCATATGACTGCCAGGAGAGGAAAAGTTTGTACTCACAGTCCTCTCGGAGTGGGAGGCAGGGCACGCCACGGAGGGCCACAGGGGCAGGCCCTGGGGTCAGTCAGGAGCCAGAGGGCATGATGGGAAAACGTGGGCAAGAGCCTTTGCTGTGGTTTCTGCGGCGAGGAATGGGTGGGGCAGAGTAAACAGGCTGAGGACTGGCTAGTTTGAAAAATCTCAGTGGGCTCTGGGGCGTAGGGGCTGTCCCTAGTGCCCGGCACCTGCCCCCGGGGGTAGTCAGGGCAAGGGGACGGTGGCCCTGAGTGCGAGAGCCCCACAGAGGAGGGGTTCAGAGTGTGGGCTCTGGATTGGCGGGTTTGCATGTGAAAGGCGCTCTTGCAAGTGAGTCCTTCCTGAGCTCTAGGAATCCACCAGCCCTGGGAGGGGCAGGCTTTCCTGGGTCAGCAAGGGCCCAGATGTCATATCATCAAAAATAGAGAATAGAAAGACATGGTTGAAATGGCTGGTCTGTGCCAGAGTCACCAACTTGTGTACAAGTTACAGAAAGACTCGATTAGTGATTGTCCACCCCTTATTTAAAAAGTCTTAAGTAGTTTGAGAGGAGCGGTGGTGGCTAGACCCTCCAGGGAAAAAAAACGATTTTTCCCAGGAGGACATACGGCTGCCAAATGAACGGCATTATGTTTACCTGTAAGAAGCACCCCCAGCTCAGATCCTTTTGGGGCATATGTGTGTAATTCATAAAGCAATACGAAGACTATCAGTGCTCTAAAGAAATATCTTAGGTATTTGAGCAAACAAGGGCATTCTAAAACATCATGATAATTTCTCACTTGACACCTTTCTTGTATAGAGTGAGTCCTCCTTTATTCGCGGATTCCGTATTTGCAAGCGTACCTACTCACTAAAATTTATCTGTGACCCCAGATCCACACCCGTGGGGCCATCACGGTCCTGTGCGGGCATGTGCAGTGAAAAATATGAGTCACCCGACATGCATGTTGCCAGCTGAGGCCAGACAAGGTCACACCCTGCCTTCTTGTTCCAGCTCGTAATGTAGACAAGTGTCCTGTTTGCAGTGTGGTTAATGCCATGTTCTTCACATTTTTGTGCTCTCCGTGGGTGATTGGGCTGCTTGAAATGGCCCCCAAGCATTGTGCTGAAGGGCCGTGTGGGATTACTACGTGCAAGAAGGCTGTGAAGCCTCGGACAGAGAAAATCCACGTGTTAGATACGCTCCATTCAGGCCTGTGTTGTAGTCCTAGTGACCATGAGTTCAATGGTAATAGATCAGTAGTATATATTAAATAAGGTGTCTTTCGAGAGAAACACACATTAAACAAGGTTATGTATGGATGGGTTGATGGAAGTGTAGGCAGAAGCTCCCAGAAGCACAACTTTGGGTCTCCACTAGGAGCAGTGATGCAGCACTGGCTAATTTCAGTATCCACTGCAACTTTACGGAACATCATGACAGTGAACACTGAGAATCAGCTGCAGCTTTTTATTTTGAAATTGTTTAAGATTCACAAGAAGTCGGGAGGCCCCGACTGGGGGTGGCTCAGTCGGTGAAGCGTCTGCCTTCGGCTCAGGTCATGATCCAGGGTCCTGGGATCGAGCCCCGCTGCTCCCTGCTCCGAGGGGGAGCCTGCTTCTCCCTCTCCCTCTGCCTGCCGCACCCCCGCTTGTGCTCTTTCTCTCTCTCTCAAATAAATAAATAAGATATTAAAAAAAAAAAGCTCTCAGAATGTTGAATCCCACTCCCCAGAAAAGCTCTTGAGAGAAGTACATTCATTTTCCCCAAGTGCTGGTTCCTTACCCCCGCCCCCAAAGGTGATGGTCTGCATGCTGCAGAGAACCACAGTCCCCACTGCTCTACCTGTGTGACAGAAATGGGTGGGTGCACTGGGGACCCAGGAGCCAGGTCGGAAAGGCTAGTGGACAGATCTCGTCCTAACGCTGCTGGTTATCCTTGCCTGGAGGAGCGCTTTCGAGTGTGGTTTTCACCCTGAGAATGAGCGAACCAAGCAGCGCGTCCCAACCAGACTGGATTTGTCAAATTGGAGAGGGTGACAGTTTGGCTTTCTGAGTTTCATCTTTCCATCAGAGGGAAAGGTGATCAGAGCATACACGCGTCCTACTATCTCAGTTCCTACCTTAATGAGCGGAGGAGTGCGAAGAACCCTCTGGAGCCCCCAATGTGTTTTAGGTTGGCTTACAATCCTTGTATAAAATAGGATCAGCCCCTCTTGTCCACTGTGCTGCTCAGATTCTATTAGTGTACTTAGGATCAGGGGCGTATGTGGCCGTACATCATGCCCTGTGGTCTCTGGGTCTCAGAGTCATCCTGACATCTGATCTCAGGTTAATTACAGTCGTGTGTGTGTGTGTGTGTGTGTGTGTGTGAGAGAGAGAGAGAGAGAGAGAGAGATGTCGACATGAGCCACACCAAGCGCAGAGCTCCCTATTTAGTGATCTTAGATTATTGACAGTGAATCTAAACTCCTCTCTGCTTTTTTACCCCCTGCCAAGATGGAAGGGGTGTTGGGATTTTTTGTTGTTGTTGTTATTTTACCAAAGAAGAAGATACTGTGCGATTTCCAACTAAATGGTCACAGTGGGGACCAATTTCCTGCCCTCCAGACCCGCTGTCTCAGCCAATACAGTAGGAGAAGACGCAGCTTTACATTTCTAGAAGGATCACACGGAGGTATAAAAACGGCACGGCCCGGCCTCGCAGCGCGCTGGGTCTCGGAGCCGCGATCGTGAACATGGGGAACACGCATTCCAAAAGCGGTGACAGAGACAGCACGCTCCGCAGCCACCCCGAGCTGTCTTTCTGCAGCTCTTTTCCTCGGAAATGGAGCGAGAATGTCTTTCTAGATAACGAGCTGCTGACCTCCAAGATCCTGTCCGTGCTGCGGCCACAGTCGGAACGGGGCTTTCGGACAGGCCACCTCCGCTATCCTGCCCACTTTCTCAGCACCAACTCTGTGTTTGCCTCTGTCGCAGCGTCCCTGAAGGAACACCCGAGGGCCACCCTCTTGTCTGATGGCAGCCCAGCCCTGTCCAGGAATGTCGGCATGATGGTCTCACAGAAGGGGGGTCCGCAGCCAGCACCCAGCCCGGCGGGAACGGGGACACAGCTTGGGTAAGTGGGGTCCTGGCCCTGCGCCAGGTGCCCGTGGAGGGAGGGAGGGAGGGAGCAGGATGTGGCTCTCCGAAGGGAGACCCTCAGGTCCGTGTGAACCTGCTTGTTGGCCCCCAGCCACACCGTGAAATTCCTATTAACACTTGCTTCGGAGATTCGATCCTCTTCTTTATTGAAACCCCGTGTGTTCTGGGCGTACTTGGCCGTTGGGAGCCAGTTTGTTTCATACTCTCGAAGGGCCCTTGGACAGGGTTCCTGTCTGTGCTGGAGATGATGCTAGAAGTCCCACTGAGGTTGCCATGGAGGTAGCATCCCGTTATTTATGCCTTACCCTTGTCCTCTAAGGACTTGGAGGTGGTTCCTGTAATCCTCTACTCAGCAGTGTTGGGGTGGAAAACCTAACGCTAACGAATGTCCTTGTGGTGGTCCTTCTACGGGCTGGTGGGGAAAGGGGCTGATTATCTTCTTCCACTAAGAAAGGGCTCTCCCTCCACCCTCGACTGAGTGTGGCTGTGTCCCCCCAACTCTTGGTAGAAAGTAGTCCAGGGGCTCCAGTGGGCTCTGGTGGCCGTTAAAGGAAGCATACAATTTAACGCACCCTTAGAACGTGCCTGGACACTGGATTGAAGTTGGTTATGATGGAGGAAGTCCTGATGTGATGTGGACAGATAGTCTCCTAATTTTTACAAATGATCTGTGACAAAGTTTACATTGAAATCCAGAGAGTTCTCAGATAGACTTGCCTTCATGGAATATGTGTGTGTGTGTTTAACTCAATTTTTTAGAATAATTGTTTTTATGATTCTTATTTAGACCAGTCACAGGAGAGATGGATGAAGCCGACTCTGTATTTTTAAAATTTAAGCAGGCAGCTGATGACTCTGTCTCACTTACGTCTTCGAATGCCGAGCCCATTTTTGTAGAAGGTACAGTCCCCTCGATTCTTCCACGGATGTCCCTCGGTCTCCACCCACACTGGGAAGGGCTGGGACCCACGTCCGTGTGTCCATGGGACGCTGGCTGGGGCGGCCCAGAGCCAGCGAGGCTCTGGCCCTGAGCAGCGACCTCTTACTCCCCCTTCAGACCCCTGCACAGCCTCGCTGAGGAGTGAGATCGAGGCGGACGCCCGCGATTTCGAGGCTGAGTCCTGGAGCCTTTCCGTGGACGCGGCATACGCAAAGAAACAAAAGAAAGAGGTGGTAAAGAGGCAGGATGTGCTCTATGGTAAGAAGTTCTGTGCCGTCACACTGACCTTCCACTTGCTTCTTTTCTGCCTTTGTTCTCATTGGTTGCACCTAGGAGTCTGGGCTCCACTGAGACCTCAGGCTCCCCGCTGAGACTATGGGGCCCACTCCACCTGCTCCCCAGGGCAGCCCTGCCTTCCCAGTGAGGGAAGAGATGGCCTGGGAGGGCTTTGTGAGAACCCGTCCCTGAGGACGAGTGTGGCTGAACGCCCAGTCCTGACTCATCCTGACCCTGCTGGTGACCCCGAGAGAGAAGACTATCCTGGGCCCATCCCAGCCATCCGTGGTGACCACAGACAGGTCTGGGGTGGCTGTGACTAGGGGACTTGGGGGGCATATGACAAAGCACTGGCTCCAGGGTGGACGCCCTGGCCGTGGGCAGCCATTCTCCTCAGATGGGAGGTTACAAGTCACTGTGCAAACCATAGCTTTCGGACACAGAGCCCATCCCCGGGCCAGGTGCCATGTTGCGGGCCCCACGTATGTCCCTCCAGGCCTCTGGACCCCCATAAGCAGGATGACAAAGGCCCAAGACACCATCACTGGAATCTGAGGCCTTTCTCTCCCGAAAGCCCTTACTTGTTCTTATGATTCTCCCTCCATGGGAATCATTCCCCAAGACTGACAGTGTTGTCGCCCCAGGAGATATTTTCTGTCCTTCATCGGTGCTCTGTGAGAAGGTTCTGGCATATCAGTGTCTTCACTTTCCACTGGGGTCCACTGACCCCTGCGTCCCTCCACGTTTCACACCCTGAGCTTTCTGCCCAGGCCGGAGTAGATTGGGGTGTGGGCAGGAGGAGAACCCTATGGATGCTTCGCCTCAGGGCTCCGGGCCCAGGGCAGAGATCCTGCAGGGAGGGATGGAGACGACCGGGCTGGATGCTTCCATCCGGGCAGCCCTTTGCCAGGTTGTCTCACCCTCTGGGCAAACACAGGCCACGTCCGGCCCCCATGGCTGGTGGCCCCAGGCCTGGCTCTGCTGACCTGTGTCTGGTCTCTAGCCGCTTCCAGGCCTTGATTTGAACAACAGCTACACTCCAACACGAAACCTGATCTGTCCCTGCCTTTTACCAGAGAATTAAATTCTTCACTTGAACTCTGCTTTTTCATCGGTTATAGTCCGGGTCTGGTCACTGGCCTGCACAGGCGTGTGAGTTTCACATCCCAAGGAGTGGTGTTCACCAGAACAATCTTCCTGCTTAAAACAGCCTCGAAATGTCTTCAGGCCTGAAATCCTCTTGTGAATGGGAGGTCCCAGGACACAGCCTGAATCACTCCGGCCCTTGCTGCTCCCTTACACTGGGCCCCCGGGGGGATGGGAGGCCCGCCCCCCAGGCAGTAAGACCACCAGGGGAAGGGCCTCGGTGGGGAGCTGGGAGAAGCCAGCCAGGCGCCCGGTGGGCAGGCGGTTCGCACGCGTGCCGTCGTGGGCCGCGGGAGGGGCGAAGCGGGTCAGTCCTTCGGTCCGTGTCCCCGCAGAGCTGGTGCAGACGGAGGTGCACCACGTCCGGACTCTCAAGATCATGCTGAAGGTCTACTCCAGGGCCCTGCAGGATGAGCTTCAGTTCAGCAGCAAGGCCATCGGCCGCCTCTTCCCGTGTGTGGACGAGCTGCTCGACATGCACAGCCACTTCCTGTCTCGGCTGAAGGAGCGCCGCCAGGAGTCCCTGGAGGAGGGCAGTGACCGCAATTACGTCATCCAGAAAATCGGGGACCTCCTGGTGCAGCAGGTGGGCATGCCAGCATGGCCACTGGGCCTGGGGGAGCCCCTGCCTCGTCTCTGTTCCATGCAGTCGTGAAAAGAACATGGCCTCTGTTTATCGAGAGCCTCTAGCGGACCGCGGCCCCCGGCCTTTCGGAAACACAGAGGCCTAAGTGCCGAACACACCTGCGCAGACACTCGCCACCGTCGCACTCTGGGCTGCTCTTTGGTTGCTCGGCTGGGCCCCTTGTTTTTGTTTTTCTGGTTTGACCTCCGTGTTTTTGGCTGTTCGAAGCAGGCCTGTGGTAAAGGGTGCCAGCCCTGAATTGACTTCTGAGTCGACGTCCAACCCTAGGCCAAGGTTGACAGAGGGGGCCCAGAACCCCTTGTCTGACCTCAGAGCGCTCCAGGCATCCAGAGTCAGCTCATTAGAGTTAATTAAAAGAATGCCCCTTTTGCTTTTTTTTTTAAGATTTTAAATTTATTTTTTTTTATTTTTTAAAGATTTTATTTATTTGAGAGAGAGAGCACATGAGAGGGGAGAGGGTCAGAGGGAGAAGCGGACTCCCTGCTGAGCAGGGAGCCCGATGTGGGACTCGATCCAGGGACTCCAGGATCATGACCTGAGCCGAAGGCAGTCGCTTAACCAAGTGAGCCACCCAGGCGCCCAAGATTTTATTTATTTATTTGAGCGAGAGAGAGAGAGAGAGAGAGAGAGAGAGCACCCTATCGGGGAGGGGCGGAGGGAGAGGGAGAAGCAGACTTCCCGCTGAGCAGGGAGCCCGATGCGGGGCTCGATCCCAGGACTCTGGGATCATGACCTGAGCCGAAGGCAGACGCTTCACCAACTGAGCCACCCAGGGGCCCAGTTTTTAAATATTTCTAACATTCTTCAGCATAGATGTTCTCCTTCTTGGACTACAGGAAGTTTTACAGCTAAAGCCCATTAGAAAGTTTTCTTGTCTTCCTTATTGTACCTTGTGACGAGAGCGCCGCCCCCGCCCGGAACTGAAGCATTTCCCTGCCTGAGTGCTTGTCAGATTCTAAGAAAGTGGAGGCACAGGTTTATTTGAGACGTATTTTAGCAGAGTCAGCTGAGCCAGACGAGCGCGCTCCCTGGCGGTTCCCCTGCTCCTTTCCACTAACATCCCTGTTGTCTTTCTGCAGTTCTCCGGCAAAAATGGGGACAGAATGAAAGAAAAATACGGTGTCTTTTGTAGTGGCCACAATGAGGCCGTCAGTCATTACAAGTTGCTGCTGCAGCAAAACAAGAAATTTCAAAGCCTGATCAAGGTAAAAAAAAAAAAGAAAGAAAAAAATTTTCTTAATTAAAACATGTATCCTCTTTGCTGGAGGTTGTTTTCCACAGGACTATAGGCTCTGGGAGAGTTTAAGATTATAAGGTACCTGTTATAAAACAGCGATTTTCAGGTTTTTGTTTCCTTCTTCCACCACAAACTTGTTCAGACTACATCAGGGAAGTCCAGATGTAGAACAAAGCAAAACACACCTTCGTTCTCGGCTGCACCAACAGGCCCTAGCGTGGAACCTGCTGGCTCTCATTCCTCAGACTGCCGAGGGGACACAAGTGTCGTTTCAAGGGGCCACCTGCCCTGGGATCTGCCCCTCCCTCGCCTCCTTCCCACTCCGGTCCCCACTTGCCCACCCCATTCCCCCGGGCCTGCGAAATAACCCACACCTGCCTTCTGCCTAACAGTGTGCAGGTGCTCAAAGCCCAGACCCAAAAACGTAGCATCCAGCCTGAGTCCACCAGGTTGGGCAAGGCCCTGCCTCCGGCATCCTTGAAAGCATACCTAGGTCAAGGCCACTTGGCTGTCGGCATGAGTCCTGCAGCCACCCTGTCAGTGCTGCTTGGTCCCCGGGGACTTTAATTTGAAGCGATAGCCAATAACTAACGGTCTAGAGTTACGAAGGACAGGTTTTCAAATTCTGCTCCCTTACCATTGCAGTGGATAGACATAAAAGGGAGAGGGTCGCTCCGGGGTTGGCCCTGGAAGCTCGCAAACCCCGCAGTGCTCTGCTGGTCCTGCTCAGAAGTGGCTCTCACAATTGTTGGCATTCCTGGAGTGTGTGGGTGCAGGGGGAGCAGGGAAGCGGAATGTGTGGAATGCTCTGGAGGGTACCGGAAACCGCTCTCCGCCCTGCCGAGAAATGGCTTTGGATGACGGCCTTTTGAGTCCTGAGCCAGAGGTGTGCATCGGGAGCCAGCAGGGGGCTGACTCGGGCACAGGCTCAGTGTAGTTCCAGAGGGTTCTGACAGCCGTCAGTCAGGGTTTTCGTGTGTGGATATGCGGGGTTGGGGGGAGATGTGCACGCAGCCGCGATACACAGCTCTCCAGGTGACTCCCTCCCACCTCCCTGGCTGGTTCTGGTTTCTTCTTAATGGGTTTTACTTGGGGCGGGGGGGCTGCCTTTACTTCTGTGGCCTTTCTACATACAGCAGGCAAGGCCCTACTTCCACTGAACGCTTGAAAAGGTCCTGCTGGGCGCCTGGGTGGCTCAGTTGGTTAAGCGACTGCCTTCGCCTCAGGTCATGATCCTGGAGTCCCGGGATCGAGTCCCGCATCGGGCTCCCTGCTCAGCGGGGAGTCTGCTTCTCCCTCTGACCCTCCTCCCTCTCATTCTCTCTCTCGCAAATAAATAAAAAATCTTAATAAAAAAAAAAAAATTTAAAAAGAAAAGGTCCTGCTGAGCTGAGAAAGGGAGAAGCCTCCAGCCGGGTTGGCACAAGCTAAGATGCCAACAGGGCATTTTGTTTTCCATGTCATAGAAAATTGGCAACTTCTCCATCGTGAGGCGGCTTGGCGTGCAGGAGTGTATCCTTCTGGTCACTCAGCGCATAACCAAGTATCCTGTGCTGGTGGAGCGCGTTATTCAGAACACAGAAGGTAAAGTAGCTTTCCTCAGGGCGCCTGGGTGGCTCAGTCGCTAAGCGTCTGCCTTCGGCTCAGGTCACGATCCCAGGGTCCTGGGATCGAGCCCCGCATCGGGCTCCCTGCTTGGCGGGAAGCCCGCTTCTCCCTCTCCCACTCCGCCTGCTTATGTTCCCTCTATCGCTGTGTCTTTCTCTGTCAAATAAATAAATAAAACCTTTAAAAAAAAAAAAAAAGTAGCTTTCCTCGCTGCCCTGCCCGTTGGTTGCTGCTTTGAGGGGCGGTCTCTTTCTGCCCCGTTTTAGCAGTGGATTGGATAAGCGCCCCTCTGTGCTCCGTCCCTGGTTGTCTGGGTTCGTGCTAAGTGCTGGGGTCTCCGACCCAAGAAAGATGGGGTGCCAGGTCTTATTTGCCCACTATTACCCCGCAGGCAGGGCCAAAGAAGGCCCTGGGTCATTATCGGGGGAGTACATTAATGTTGATCCAGACACAGAGATGGCCTTTATGTCACGTGCCTGGAACCTGGAGGGTGGAGGAAACAGGGCACACAGCCCAGCCTAGAGTTCTCAGAGGCCAGGGCCTGACCACACCTGACCATACCTCCGCCACCTCCAGGAGATTCGGGCCCTGGGAGGAGGAGGGAGTGTTTTATGGAGAGCAGGGCTATGCAGGGCTGTCATTGCGTTCAGTGGAAGCTCTGTCTTGGCAAAAACCAAAGGCCGGGCTGCCGCATTTCATTTGGAGAAGCGTTTACGTCTCCGGAGATCCGAGTTGAAAGGTGGATTCTTGAGGGCCCTCTGCGCAGTGGCTTCAGGGAACAGCCCTCCCAGGCCCCGGCGCGTGTCCGCTTGCACTGGGTTGCTGGAAGGGGCGAAGGGAAGCACTAAGTCTGCTGTGTGTGGCAGCTGGCACCGAGGACTACAGAGACCTGACCCAGGCCCTGAACCTCATCAAGGACATCATCTCCCAAGTGGATGCCAAGGTCAGCGAGTCCGAGAAGGGCCAGCGCCTCCGGGAGATCGCGGGGAAGATGGACTTGAAGTCCTCCAGCAAGCTCAAGAACGGGCTGACCTTCCGCAAGGAGGACATGCTGCAGCGGCGGCTCCACCTGGAGGGCACGCTGTGCTGGAAGACCACGTCGGGGCGCCTGAAAGGTAAAGGCCTGTCCCTCGCCTCTGCTCGGGGGGGCCCTCCCGGATCAGCGGCGCCATTCTGCATGAGCGGGTGCAGGCCTGGCTGCGCCGGGGCCGAAGGGGCTTCGCACGCCGAGTCAGAATGAGACAGGCAGGCAGGAGCGTGGGAAGAATGAGACAGCACCCTCTTTCTCGAGCTTTGAGGCGCTGTGGCGCCCACCAGGAGGGCCACTAGATCACACTGAGCCCTTGACTCCTGAGCAGAAACCCCAGGCATCGGGACACCCCAGGTTTGTCGGAGGCCCCGGGATACCAAACAGGCAGCCACTGAAGGGCCCCCGTGTGGGTAGACGCACCACCCGGACCGCTGACCTCAGTGTCCCCGAGCATCCGCCTCACTGCTCGGGGTGTCCTTCGAGCCCCACCTCCAAAATCCACAGTGTACTTCCAGACCAGAGAGCACTTGGGACTCAACCCTGAGTTTCCTGGCTCATTTCATGAGCTTCTGGAAACATCCTCACCTGTCCGTTAACATCAGCATCTTTTGGGCGCCTGGGTGGCTCAGTCGTCAAGCGTCTGCCTTCGGCTCAGGTCATGATCCCAGGGTCCTGGGATCGAGCCCCGCATCGGGCTCCCTGCTCGGCGGGAGGCCTGCTTCTCCCTCTCCCACTCCCCCTGCTTGTGTTCCTGCTCTCGCTGTCTCTGTCTCTGTGTCAAATAAATAAAATCTTTAAAAAAAAAAAAGAAAATAGGTAGACGGAAACCCTCAGGCTCCCAGAGGAGCCTCACGGCACTGCGCTGGGTGACCAGGACCCCTCCCCTGGGGCCGAAGCCTCCCCGGGACGCATCCGTGTCTGCCTGGCAGGAACCCTGTGTCCCTGCGACCTCATGAGACATTTCCTTCTGTGCTTTCTCCTTAGATGTCCTTGCTGTCCTGCTAACCGATGTGCTCTTGCTGCTACAAGAAAAGGATCAAAAATACGTCTTTGCCTCTGTGGTAGGTGTCCTGTCTCTTCAGACGAAGGGTCCTGCCTGCCTTAGGGACCCTTAGGGGCTTGCCGCCCGGGGCCCAAAAGGTTCCGGCAAGGCAGGAGTCAAATTTTCTGAGACCCGGGGGTCCTGTCTGGTTGCCTGGGGAGGCTTCAGGGGCTCGTGCTAACATCCTGTCCAGTCTCAGCCTTTACGTTTCTGTGGCTCTTCCTCTCTCGGGGCTCAGGGTCTCGGGGGCTCCAGCTGACTCCCTGTCCTGCCTCCTCTCCTGAGTAGGACACCAGTCATACTGGACTGGGCCCACCCTAATGACTTCATTTTACTTTAATCACCTCTGTGAAGGCCCATCTCTAAATAATCACAAAAGGGTCTTTTTCCCCCCCGGATGGCAAATATCTCTGCTCTGAATTATTTGAGAACAAAGGGGGCACACGTGTCCCCCACCACCCCTTCCCCTCAGACTCTCGGTTCCACACCTGCTCAGATGCAGCAGGCTGAAAGGGGTCCTCCCCCCACCTCACCTTCCACCCACACAGGACTCGAAGCGCCCGGTCATCTTGTTACAAAAGCTCATTGTGAGGGAGGTGGCCAACGAGGAGAAAGCCATGTTTCTGATCAGCGCCTCCCTGCAAGGGCCTGAGATGTACGAGATCTACACCAGCTCCAAAGAGGAGAGGAACACTTGGATGGCCCACATCAGAAGGGCCGTTGAGAGGTGAGAAGGGCCCATGTGGGCGTTCCCTCCCCCAGCTGTTCTGCCCTTGGCTTTGACAGTGGGCAAAGCAGCTGTGACCTTCAAGTACCCGAGAGAGTGCTGGAGGTCACAGGTAGGCAGGAGATCCCTCTGCTCTTCCTCTCCCTCATTCCGCCTTGGTGCCTTGTCCATCCTCAGCTAAAGGGAACACGTGGCCCCATTCCGGCTCCTTCCGGCAACAGCTCAACCCTGTCAGGTGCTAAAAAGGCCCAGATGTTGCTAGTCAGTGGGTGTGGGGCCAGGCTGTTCTACGCTTCTGTACTAGTGGGATAGTGAGTGACACCTGACCCGGGGGCCGGACCTGTTGGAGGAGGCTCTGGTGTCCTGCCCTCCTTCCTCAGGCCACGGGACCCCTGGGGACCCCAGCCAGCCTGATGCTCCCTCTCTCTGTGCCTGGAAGCTTCCTGAACCTGCTCGATGCTCAGTTTCAGTCCTGCAGCTCCCCAGGAAATGAGCTGTCCTCAGTCTCCTCCCCCACATGGTGGCCAGGCATGGAACCTACGGCTGGTGACGTGTGGACACCTGAGGACAGGATAAATGCCCATGGCTGCCTTCCTCTTCCCCCTCATGTTTCTCCCGCGCCATTAACAAGCTCAGTTGCCCACAGGACGAGACGCTCTGAGCAGCGGCTTCTGCCAACAGAGCTCTCAGTGCCCATCGCCGAGGCCACCTGCCCCCTCTCCCTGCAGCTGTCCGGACGAGGAGGAGGGGCCCTTCAGCGAGGCCGAAGAGGAGAAGAAGGTGTTCGAGGCCCGCGCCCTGAGGCTGAGGGACTTCCAAGGTAAGGGGAGTCTGTCTGGACCTCCGTGCCCACAGCGTGTCCCCCGTATGGTGAGAAGGCCCTGGGAGACCGCCAGTGACATTTCCGTCCTGTCCCATTGGGGTTGGCCACGGAGCAAAGCTCCACCCGAGCAACCAGGCGTTTTGCTGTGGCCGTGTCACGTCCTGCAGCCCTGCGGAGCCTTTGTGGTTACGCTTTGTCCTGAGATAGCGGCGCTCGGGGCCCCTGAGCCGTTTCCAGACGCTCTGGCTTTGCCACACACCCTGCCACCTCCCTCGGTCCCTGTGCGGGAAGGAGCTCGCCGTAGGTGTCCAAGGTCACAAACGTAAAAACCCCAAGGGGACTTGGATAGCACAGGACCCCACAGTCTCCCTTCAGAGCCTGGCAGACCCAGACCAGCCCTGGCTTTTTGGCTGCGGACCTCAGCTTCCTCCTGCCTGTTTTAATGTTTTTTAACTACTTTATTTAGCTGTAATTCGGACACAATACTATTCAGCCACGTAAAGTGCACCATTCGGTGGCTTGTAGTCTGTATCACAAGACTGTGCAACTTGCGCACAGAAAGAAACCCCATCCCCGTTAGCTGTCACTCCCGGTTCCTTCCTCCCTCAGCCCCTCGTAACCTCTGTTCATCTTTCGGTTTCTATGAATTTGCCAGTTCTAGGGATCTTGTATAAATGGAGTCTTGCCGTGTTTCTCCTCTTGTGTCTGGCTGATTTCACTGAGCCGGATGGTTCAAGGTTCAGCCACATTGTAGTGTGTGTTGATTTGCTTCCCTTTTAAGGCCAAATACTGTTCCATTGTAAGATGCACCCCCTGAGCTTATCCGTTCCCCTCCCCGGTTTAAGAGATGCCTGTGAGAATCCAGGGAGGTCATCAGCAAGAACAATCCCGGGGACTCTGTGGTCTCAATCAGCCTCCCTCTTGCCTCTCACTAACCGAGTCATTTATTTTTCAATTAGGGAGCATTTAGGCCATAAGGACATAAAATTAGGTAGTATATATTTTATTTTATTTCTCTTTGTGGGGAGAGGTGTGTTTGAGGTTATTCATTAATAGAAATGTCCAAAAGAAAGGGGGTGGGAGGGACCTCCCACTGACCCCGGAAGCACAGTGCTAACACAGTGTTCATTCAGACTCTATTTCTGCCCGGTGGTAATAAAACGCATGCCCTGCGTAGATACGTCTCCGAGGGGGCAACAGTGTCTATTCATCACTCATCCTGACAGGATTCTTACTGTTAGAAATAGATACTTTCTCTATGGAGATAGTCTTTCCCATCTTGGATGAAAAGCTGGCCTCATCGTTCACACTGGACCATCAGGGACTCTCACCAAAATCCGGAGCCAGGCCGGGCCAGCCCCTCCCGCCATATTCCCTGCACCCTGCAGCTTCCTCCAGGGTGACAAGGGGAGAAATGGGAGTAAGACCGTGACTGGAAGGGAAGGGACAGAAGTGCGTTTTGCATGTGACATGATTATTTGCCTAAAAAATCTAATAGAATCAACTAGAAAAATATTGGAACCGGTGAGGGCGCCCAGTAGTCCCGCCGAACGTGATGTGTATACTTGGGCGGCCACTGGTGAGAAAGTTGCTGTCGCAACAGCAACAACAACAAAAAGCATAAAACCCAGAGACCTGTAAGGAGTGTGGCCTAAATATCTGAAGGAAGAGTCTGAGGAGAAGAAAACAAAGTCTTGTAAGAGTCTCGCTTAGGTCCACACTAATAAACCGGCCTGTCTGGTCCTCGCGCACACCCCACGGTGTTTGGGTTTTATAATCGGGGCGAACGATCAGAAGACAGGGCCGTGCCCTCACCTGCCCCGCGGGATGCTGGACTCAGGGTGGGCTGCGGGTGGGAGCCGGATCCCCAGGGAAGATGACCCCGGAAGGCCAACCCCCACCTCCTGGGGCTTTGCAGAGCGACTGAACGTGAAGGACCAGCAGATTGCACAGAGCCTTGGTGAGAAGCAGCAGATCTACCTGGAGATGGCGGAGATGAGCGGGCTCGAAGACGTCCCTCAGTCGCGACTCCTCTTCCGAGGAGGGGATCCCTCCGAGACCATGCAGGGGGAGCTGATCCTCAAGTCGGCCATGAGTGAGAGTAAGGAGCCACGCCTGGGGGCCCTCGCTGGGCGCTGGCCCACTGCTGCCCCACAGTTCTGCGGGGGGGTCCCTCCTCCTGGGATCAGCACTGACACCCCCACCCCCGGCATCGGCTAGAGCCAGAAGGTCCTTCGACACCCCCGGCAGACTCGCAGCCCCTTCTCCCTGTCTGTCAACCCGCTACATGCCGGGCAACACCACGCTAGGCCCCTGGGATCTGAAGTCCACCAAGACGGGTTCCCCACACTCAAGAGGTTCTCCTTTCTGAGAAGTGGGTCCCCGATGATGTCCCCAGAAATAGGCACACATCCACATGTGGTGGGTCACTTCAGACGGCTCCTAGACCCACCAGGCCCCCCCGACCCCGGCGGGCTGCCCCCATCTCTAGGCGGGAAGAGGCTTCTGAGCGCAGTGGCCACAGGAGGGCGCTGGCTAGTGCGCGGCCCGCCGTCCATGTGTGGCAGGCCGGGCAGCCCGGGCTCGTTGGGTCCAGCAGGACAGCTGGCCCCGCTCTTGCAATGGCAGACGGGAGAGACAGCTGCTGCCCTCCAGACCTTTCCTTCAGAGTGAGGGGAACGGAGTCCAGAGGGGTCCCTTGTGGACTCTGCGTCTGCTCAGTCTTGTTTCCTCCAGCCACCCTGACCTTCTGCTTCCTCGCATTTCTTCAGTGGCCATTGTTCTTGGCCCCCTGAGGACCCTCTCGTATCCTGTGCCTCAGCCTGGAATGTTCTTCTCCCCACCTCCTCACTTGGCCAAAGCCCGTTTGTCCTAGAGCATTTTGTGTGACCTGCCCTGCCCCCAGAGACCGTCTGTATGACGGCCGACACACAAGCACACGCCCGCATTGTTCACGAGGACCAGGGCGTCCGCATCCACTCCCACACGCTGCCCCCGTGGTCCACCCTGTCCTGCAGACACGGGTTGGCGTGTCCTGGTTGTAGTACCGGAAGTTAGGGAACGCACGGGTCAGGGGGCTCAAGTCCCATGCCGGGGGGTTCGAAGACCATGACCGACGCCCTGCAGGCTTCTCGGGCCTGAGTGCCCAGGCCCCGCCACGCTCTGACACCCACAGCATGACACCCACCGAGCGTGACTCGGTGCCTCCTACCTCCTTCCACAGTTGAGGACATCCAGACCCTGATCTGCAGGCAGCTGGGCAGCGCCAACGGCCAGGCGGAAGACGGGGGAGGCTCCACGGGCCTGCCCCGCAGGGCAGAGACTTTCGGGGGCTACGACACTGTGAGCATCCCCGGCAAGAGTGAGTGGTGCCGCGTCCACCTGGGGCTTCTCGGGGCCCCTCCGGAAGATCAGCAGCAAGAGGTGGTGCGGGTTCTTGGAACGTTCCCAGCAGCAGAGCCGAGGCATTTGCTGCTGGACATCTCTGCTGCTGCTTCCCCCCAACGAGTATGAACCCTCTAGTCAGGTTCTGGAACCTTCAGGGTGTTGTCAGTCGTGCTCCGACAGCAGCACCCAGGCAGCCCTTCCCTCTCCTGCCGGTCTCTGCGTCTCAAATACCGCATGGCAGCCCAGCCATAATTTCCTACCTGGGTCTGGGGGGCGGGGGGCCTGGCCCAGACCCCTGTGGGACCTACGGCGTCCTCATGCGCCTGGATTGGGCTTTTCAGATGGCAGTTTGAAGAAGGCCTGCAGCAGCGACCCCAGCTCCCAAGACTGGCAAGGCCCGGTGAGCAGCCCAGACTCGAAGCCCAGCAACACCCCAGGGGCCTCTGAGGACGCCCCACCCGCAGTACGTTGCTTCCTTGGATATTCTTGAGCCAAGCACAGAGTCCGCCAAGCCCTTTAAGTTAGTGTTCACACGTGTGAACAGCTCTGTGTTTGGGGTTGTCTAGTTTTGCCGTCTCAGGACGTGTAGTGACCAGTGCCATCCCGTTGTACCGGGAAGGAATCTCAGCTCAGGTGAACCTGCGGGCAGGCGAACCTCCATGTTCCCTCCTGCACCTCCTGGGAATGGTAGGAGGTGCCCAGGAGGGGGCTGAGGGAGGCAACAGGCCCAGGGCGGGAGCTGTGGCCGCATCAGGAGCCGAGGGGCGCTGCGGGGACCGTGAGCACTGAGTCTGCACGTGTGTCCTGCTGATGCACTTGGCTGCTCCCTCCTCTTGGACTCCGGAGGCCTACGCTTACCAGGCGTCGGGGCCAGAGCGGGGTCAGGCTGCCGGTCGGGCTCACCTCCGCCTCCCACGGGCTCCCCTCTGAGCCCGCGCACAGGCTTCACCCCCGGGAGCTGTGGCCCGGCGGCGCCTGGCCCCCGAGCCGCCCCACGTGAGCCCGCAACAGCTGCCCTCTGCCTCCAGGAAGGCCGCCCTGTGCGCTCCTTTTCCAGACACCGAGACTCGGGGGTCTGGTCAACAGTAAGCAGGTCCTTAGTTGTCTGTGTTTGACCGCGTGCTCTCCGCAGGTGGCGGTACCGGGGGCGGAGTCCGGCCGCCGTCTGCCCGCGGCCCTGGAGCTGGAGGTAGGCCCGGGGCTCGGCCGTCTCCCCAGGGGCGGGCATGCACAGCGCACGCGGCTTCGCGCAGGGAGCCAGCGTCTCTCTCCCTCTCCGCAGCTTGTCCAGCGGATCCAGACCCTGTCGCAGCTGCTCCTCAGCCTCCAGGTGCGGGGCGGGGGGGGGGGGGCTTCCGGGGGGGGGGCGGGCCGCGACCATGCCCTTCTCCCGCCCCTCCTTGAGGTCGGGGCCTGGGGAGAGGCGGGCCTCTTCCTAAGAGCAGCCGGGCCGCCGCCGCCGCAGGCGGTCATCGCCCAGCAGGACAGCTACGTGGAGATGCAGAGGGCCTCCATCCAGGAGCGCGAGAAGCAGCTGCGGCTGCAGTCCACGCGCGGGAACCTGCTGCTGGAGCAGGAGCGCCAGCGCAACTTCGAGAAGCAGCGGGAGGAGCTGGCCGCCGTGCAGAAGCAGCAGGGCCGCCTGCGCGGGGAGCAGCAGCGCTGGGAGCGCGAGCGGGAGCGCCAGCAGCACGAGCTGGCCCTGGCCTCGGCCCGGCTGCAGCGGTGCCAGAACGAGTCGCTGCAGCTGCAGGAGCGGCTGAGCCAGGAGCGCGAGCAGCTGGAGCAGCAGCGGCGCGCCTACCAGCACGACCTGGCACGGCTGCGGGAGGCCCAGCGCGCCGTGGAGCGGGAGCGCGAGCAGCTGGAGCAGCAGCGGCGCCTCCGGAAGCAGAACACGGCGCCCGGCGCGCTGCCGCCCGACCCGCCGGCCGAGGTGGGCGCGGGACAGGGCGCCGCGCGGGGGCCGGGGAGGGCGCGCGCGCCCCAGCGTCACCGTGGGGGTGCGTGTCCAAGCACAACCTCCCGGCTAGGAGCTCAGGTCACCCGTGGACCCAGAGGAGGGCGGGCAAGCGGGCGAGGCTGGCGGGGGTCGGGGGTGCACTGTGCAGATCTGAGGCCAGTGGCTTGGAGGGGCCCGTGGGGGGGGGGGTGCGCTCCCCGCCCCTCCCCGCAGGAACAGCTTCCGGATGTGTCCTCTGCTTCCCTTCCAGGCCCAGCCGCTAAGCCACACTCCCAGCTTCAACGGGGAGGGGCCGGAAAGGCCCGCCGCGCTCGCCAAAGCGCCAGGAGCCCGGGTGAGCACGCCGCTGGCCGGCCCGGGGCCCGAGTTCCCAGAGCGCCCCGAGATGGCTCGCCGGGACAGCGCCCCCGCCGAGAGCCGGCCAGCCAAGAGCGACGTGCCCATCCAGCTGCTGAGCGCCACCAACCAGATCCAGAGGCAGGCAGCTGTGCAGCAGCAGATCCCCACCAAGCTGGCTGCCTCCACCAAGGGCGCCAAGGACAAGGGCAGCAAGATCAGGGGCTCCCAGCGCTGGGACAGCTCAGGTGAGCCCCAGGGACGGGCTGGAGCTGGGGCGGGCGCCTGCCCGGTCCCTACGGCCCTGGACTTGCAGGTCCAGTCGTGGGCTCTTTGTGAGACCAAAGCGGCTTCTTGTGGACAAACCAAAATGGGACCCCAGGGCCATCCTCTGGAGGGCACACCTGGCGACACCTGGCTACGTTCCAGAGGCCCGTCCCCGCCCCACATGGAGGTCTCATCCCAAGAAGGAAAATTAAAACATCAGACCCCGTGTCTTTTTCCCACCTCGGCCCTCAAACAGGGACCGGGGTTGACAGAACATCTCGGCACTTCAGAAAGAGGAGCCTGGGTCCCTTGGGGACATCAAGGCAACGGGTGCTAATGCTCCCCACTGAGCCCCCACCCAGGGACGATTCTCGTGCCCAGGTCTCTACCACGTCCTCATCCCACAGAGGGGACACTGAGGCCCTTGCATAGCGCACCCTGCAGTGAGAGGTCCTTCCTCCAGTAGAGGAAGCCCAGGGACTCCCGTGGGTGCTGCCAGTGTGCAGGCTCTGGCCAAGGGGAGCCAGCCCTGGAATGTTCCCTGAGGAACAGGGCCTCTGTGCCAGGACTGCTGGGCTCCGGGGTCAGGGGGTCGCTCTCTCGTCCAGAGGCTGAGTTACTCCAAGGGCCCTCGAGTCGGGTGTCACTGTCTCTGGGGCTGAATGTCTGGTGGGTGTGTCCCCGGCCCAAACGGGGGGCTGCTCATGTGCCCGGAGCGAGGCCAGACAGCCCAGGCTGTGCCCTCCCTCCCTCAGCCTCCTTCGACCTGAAGCAGCAGCTGCTCCTCAGCAAGCTCGTGGGCAAGGACGAGAACAGCGCCCGGAACCGCCGCTCGCTGAGCCCCGTCCTGCTCAGCAGGCACAGCTCTGTGTCCCCCACGGGTGAGCCCGCCCCCTCCCCCCCCGGGACAGCAGGGCCACCGCGGTGCCTGGAGGCTGCTGACAACCAGCACTCTCCCTCTCTTCCAGACCCCTGCTGCCCGGCCCCGGCTGACGTCCCCCCCGAGTGCTTCTCCCTCAAGCCTGGGGGCGCCCCCGTGCCCCCCTCCCCCTTGCCACTGCCCACCACACCGGGCGGCAAGGAAGACAGCAGCAAGGAAGACGTCATCTTCTTCTAGAGGGGGTGTGGCTCGAGGTGCAGACCCCTCCCTGTCCTGCTCTCCGGGGAACAGCCCAGTCCCTCTCCTCTCCCCGAGCAAAGCACCACCAATGGCTGCTGGCTGGGGCCGGGGTCGGGGTCAGGGTCAGGGCCAGGGCCAGGGCTGGCCCGTCGCCTCGAGCCTCTTCCTGTAGGATTAGCAGTGGTGCCTGGGTAACTTTCTAAACCTTTTTTTTTTTTTTTTAACACAAAAAGGAAAGTTTTTAATCGAAGGTTGAACCAGAGCTAACCCAAGGAACTGTGTGCAGTCATAGCACCCGCTGGGGAGGGAGAGCGAGCGACTCCACGCCATTTTTCCAAGGTAGTGACAGACAGTGGTGGTTCCGCAAGATGCCTGAGGACAGGCCGGACCCCAGGCTGAGGAGCAGGGGCTGGCCCTGGGGCTGGGTGGCGTCCGCCGGATCCGCTTCCGAAGCAGAGACCTACTTGTGTTCGTGGTGAACTTCAAGGCCAGGGCGTGAGTGCAGATTGGCGGGGGGGGACACAGCCCAGCCGGGGACAGAAGGCCACAGGGCAGGGCATATGAAGAGGACGGCCAGTGGCACAGGTTCTGTAGGTTCTGAAAGGGATGGACCATAACTCACTTTAATTTGAGAGAGGTTTTTAAAACCTGCTGTTGCCAAACTTGGTGCTTTCCAAAGGCACCTCAGCGTGGTGGCTTCTGTGGGGTTCGAGGGCCCCAGCCGTTCTCCGAGCGCTCAGCCTGTCTGGAGAAGCCCAATCGAGAGCGTTAGCCAGGGCAGCTCGCCCGAGGGGACGTCCCAGCCCCCATGAGATGGGCGGGATTTCCTGCGGCTGCAGGGAGGAAGGCCCCAGGGCAGGTGTCCCTCACCCTCAGGCAGGTGCTGGCACAAGGAATGGAGCGGTGGGGCCGCCACGTCCTCGTGGACGAGGGCGAAATGCTAGAGGGGTCACCTAGGGCCTGGAGACCTCAGATGGGCAGGGGGCTCCAGGTGCCTCGTGTCCAGTGAGCTGAGCTAGCCTGTTGACAGCTCCCCTGGAGGACAAGGGCCACCCATCCCGCTGCACAGCTCTAGATGCTGGGGATCGCGCTGGATGTCCAGGAGCGCTCTGGGGCTGGCCAGTGGGTCAGATGCACACTTCCAGCTGTGGAGGAACTCGAGCCTGGGTGCAGGGTGGGGGAATGGGGATACTCCGGCCTTTGGTCCCCGGGCTCCCCCACTGAGCCCAGAGCCCCGTCCCTCCCAAAGTGCTGGTGGGAGGACTGGGGCCCCAGCTGACCAGTTCCGAACCTCTCCCAGGCACAGTGAGTGGTGTGCCGAGCCGGCCCCTCTGAGAACCTCTGCCTGCTCCTTTCTCTCCCCCGGCCTCCACTTCGTGCTTGGGGCCTGCGGCATCCGCGCATCTTTGGGGAGCCAGGAGAAGCGTCCTCCCTCGGTCCTGCGATGCGTCCGAGCTCCTCTGTGCCATGTCTGTGATCAGTGTTTGCGTTTTCGTACTGAGACGTCTCCGAGCACTTTAGCAAAGTTGACTTTAAGTTCCTGTCCTGTTGTGAAGCGAACATCTCTGGGCCCTCATGCTGGGTGATTCCACCGCCACGCACCCCTGTCCGCCGGCTCGGTCTGACCCTCCGAGACGCCACGATTCCTCAGCCGGTGACAAGTCCAAGGAACCGCCGCTCGGCCAGGTGGCAGGGAACTGGGGTGTCCCACCACGGGGCCACACAGCGGGGCAGTGTCATCGTGGGTCCGTCTCTCGTCCGGGCAAGGTCACTCCCAGAGAGCCCGATTTTATTTGTACGGTTGGCGGTTGAGCAGATCCTCTTATTTCCGTGGAACCTGTGCACGTCTTCGTTAATTGTGACCATAATCTTAGTCCAGCCGACAATTATTTTTACGATGATTGCAACATTTCCTCACCGTGGGGTCTTTCAGAACCACCTTAAAACTTAAGACCTGATTCCAGCAATAAAAGTATCGAAGATGAGCCGACAGGAATGTTCGTTTGGGGGTTTGGGGTTTTGTTTTAGGATCCTCGGCCCAAACGTCAGTGCTCTAAGGGTGGCTCACGTCACCGGGCGGGGCGCCCCTCCCACCCGTGCCCAGGGCCCCACACACTCCCCTCAGGAAGCTCCGGACGATGACCGCATGCAGACATTCGGAGTCCGAGGCGGTGGGGATGCCTGGGGGCCCCCGGGAGAAGCAGCCCTCCAGACGAGGCTGAGGTGGGGGGATGCGGCCAAGTCCTCTCCGCTCTGGCGGGGTGCCCTTCCGTTTAGGCCTGTCCCTGTGCTCTTGGGATGCCAGCCTCCTAGGCAAGGAGCCATTGCCCCGAGTAGGGCCATCCCCAAGGCCCATCTGCCTCCCTGCTCCCCAAAGGAGCTGAGTTTGCTACAGCAGGTGCTCCCTGGGTGCTGGGAGAACGCTTTCAGACCCCGCTCCCAGGAACTGGCTGGCTCTGCCCCCACCTAAGAGGCTGAAGTTGCCAGGCGGGGAAGGGCACCGGGCAGGGGGTGTGGCCACGCTACAGGTGGGGCTTCTCGTCCGCCCACCGGTGTGTCCCAGCACAGCCCCAGCCCTGGCATCTGGCTCCGCCCAGGCCCACAGGGACACCAGCCTGCCGGGGGACCTGTGACCGGACAGGTTACGTATGTGGGTGTTCCTGTGGCTTCCCCACAAGCACAGTGCTCCGAGTGCCTTACAGGTATTAACTCCCCGAGTGTCCAGGCAGGTAAGCAGGTACTGCTGTGACCCCCACCCCAGCCCCCCTGGTGCCCTGAGTGCTGGGAAGGGGGCCTCTGCTAAGGGCCAAGGGGAGCACGTCCCCCCTTTGCGAGAGGGGAGGGGGAGGCTGACCCAGCCTGGCCCCCTCCCCTCGTCCAGAGGGATGGGTGGGGCAGGGTGCTCCAGCCAGGGCCAGGTGGGGGGTCTTCTGCACCCCGTGTTAACCCTGAGGGGCCCTGCATCCCAGCTTTTCCCACCACATAGCTTCCCTGTGGGACAAGAGGCGGGGGGGTGTCACATGAAGCCTCGGGGGCTGCAAACTGCCGTTTTTGTTGGCTCTTTCCGGTGCTTGCGGGACGTAAGGGACAGCCTGATGCCCTCCGCTTTCTGGCTAGGACCCAGAGGTGGGGGATCCGAGGCCACGTCAAGACGGGCAGACGTGGGCTGGCCACCATCTGCAGGCACCTGCCTGAGGCCACACACACGGGGGCCTCTCACGGGGCAGCCTGAGACCTCCCATCCCGCCATGATCCCCATGATGTGGGAGACGAGCTCAGCCTGGAGCCCGTAAGACACTCAGACCAGCCCCGGGCCCAAGCTGTGGTGGAGTGTGAAAGGCTCCGGCCACAGTAAGCACCCTGGAGGGGGTGGACAAGACACAGACGCGGCCCCTGTGCCCGAGACGGAGGCGCGGAGAGCTGCTCGCCTTGGCTGAAGGCTGCTCAGGGCCAGCACGTTCCAGAAGGCGGGCTGGGGAGGTGTGGTTCCCAGGCAGCACCTGCCCCCCCCCCCCCAAATGCACGGGGCCGCCGCCACCGCTGCCGCCAGGAAGGAACAGGGCGTGTGAGCGGGAGGCCTGCAGGTGGGAGGGGCTGGGGGCCAGTGATTTAGAAATAAGCTCTCACATTGGGCCCGGCACCAACACCCTATTTAATCGATCACCATCTCGACTTTCCTGAGGCCCGCGTGGCGCATGCCGTCCTGGCTCCCCCGCTCGCCTTCACTGGAATGCAGCCTTCTCTGCACGTGAGGCCCGGCAACCCCTACTCTGGCCCTGAGAGGAGCCCCCCCACGGAGCCCTGGCCTAGTTGGAAAGGCCCTGGCCCTCGGCCCCCGGGGGGCCGCACCCCTGCCCACATCCTGGCCCACCGAGGGCCCGTGCCCGAGGCGGCCCCGTGCGTTCTCTGGATTACGCGTCCCTACACCTGGCATTGAGTCGCTCGATTACAGACCCAGCCCCCGCCCGAGTGATTTCTGCTTTGTGGGAAGGGGCGCTCCGGTGGGGTTCGGGCTGCACCCACACCTCCCCGGCCACGTCACGGGGTGGTGGCCTCAGCCCGGCCAGCCTGGTACACGCTGAGGAGGGAGGAGATGGTCCCGAGGAGGCCCACGAGCCACGGGGGGAAGCGGCCGGCCCACAGGACACCCGGGGGCAGCCAGTGCACGGCGTTGGCCAGATCGGCCACGTTGCTCAGGAGGGTCAGCACCTCCGACCGGACCTGGGCCTCCATGGCCCTCCTCTTGCTCCGGGGCAGCCGGCTGTGGGAGCAAAGAGAAGCCGCTGGGGAAGACCCAGGCACACCCAGGCTCACCCCAACGGGCAGGAAGAGGTGACAGCAGAGCGAGTGAGGAGAACTGGTGGGGCTGTGTCCCCGTCACACCCCCCTCCGAGGGAGCCCACAGCATGAACACGGCACAGACGGGTGTGGGAAGTCTCAAACCCACACCTCAGTCCTCTGGGCCCTGGAGACAGGCAGGGAGCTGCGGGGGTGGGGGGGCGGTCGGGGCCTCAAGCCAGCCTCAGTTTCCCCATCTGAGCCAGCCCCCGGAGCTGCTGTAAGGCCCCCGCGCAGGCCCGCGCAGGCCCGCACAGGCGCGAGGCTGGAAACGTGGCAGCTCACAGCACCTCTCCGGCTAGGGAAACCCAGCAGCGTCCCCAGCTTGCGGGAGGAAGTCAGCCTTTCTCCCGGGCAAAGCCCTGGGGTCGTACCTGGTGAAGGCCACCGCGGGGCCCCTCAGCCTCCGCCTCAGCGTCAGGACCATCCTCAAGGACCTGCAGCAGGCAAGCGAAGCAGGGTGGGGGCGCAGGGGTTAGCTCCCCATCGCCAGCCCAAGGGGAGGCTGCCGCCCCCCACCCCCGACGGCCACAGGTAACTCCAGCGCCCTGCGCCGTCCCAGAGCACCAGACCAGCCTGGGCCTCGGAAGCTCCTGGGGACTCCTAATTCGGACCCTGACCTGCCTGCACTGTCCACACAAGATCTGGAAGCATCTAGTGCTTCTGATGCTGGAGCCAGGCATGTGTCCCTGGCCAGGTGACCTGTCCCCGGAGAGCATGGGGACACAAGTCAGCACCTGCAGTGAGGTAAGTGGGTCTGCATCAGACCACCTGGAAGACCGGGGCAACACGCCGATTCCTGCGCCCCGGGTTCCCAGACTAGCAGAATCCAAACCTGTCGGCAACTGGGCATCTGCATTTCAGCAAACTCCCTGGTGACTCTCAGGTATCTTGGGGTCCTACGGACACCAGGTCGGGACCCTCACGCTTGCTCACACCAAATAGAGAGACACGATGGAAAAAGTATAAGCTCTAAACATGAACAGGCAGAGCACAGACGATTTGAGGACAATGCCACCACTCTGTGATGCTGTAACAGTGGGAATGACTCATTACACACCTGTCCAAGCCCCCAGGACGTGCAACACAGAGTGAATCCTGATGTAAACCATGGACTTGGGGTGCCCGTGACTTGTCGACGTGGATTCATCAACTGCTGGGGGAGTTTGATAATGGAGGGGCTGTGGGGCGGGTGGGGAATCTATGGAAACCCTCTTTACTTTTGGTTCAATTGTGCTGTGAAGCTAAAACTCTAAAAATAAAAGTCTATTTTAAAAAAGTAATGGAACCGGGGCGCCTAGCCGGCCTAGTCGGTAGAGCGTGCTTTCTGGGCAGGGAGCTAGGAACAAATGCGCTTAGCGCATTTACAGAGAGGGAAATGTTCAGAAGGAAACCATTATTTGAAAGTTCTAGAAACAGTATGGGTTTCAGAAGCACACAGCCAGTCAGGAAACTCCTGTTCTCTCTGGGGACATTTGCCGACGACCACGCACACACGCACAGACCCGGGGAAAGGCATCCCCCTCCAGCTACTTCGGTCCCCGGCCTGGAGTTCTTTCCGCTTCCTGGGGCCAGTGGGCACCATCATGCCCTCCAAAGATATCCACGTCCTCATCCCCAGGCCCTGTGAGCGTGCTCCCTTACGTGGCACAAAGGACTTTGCCGATGGGACTGAGGTAAGGGTCTTGAGATGGGGGAGGACGTGGGGTCCTCACGGGGCCCTCATGAGGGGGAGGCAGCAGGGTCGGAGTCGGAGATGTGCCCAGGGAAACAGGCTGTGCTCTGAAGACGGAGGGGAGGGACCACGGGCCAAGGACTGCAGTGGTCTCTAGAAGCCAGAAAAGGCAGGAATGGCTTTTCCCCCCGCGAGCCCTGCCCCCACCTGGAGTTTTAGCGCAGTGAGTCCACACTGGACTTCAGACCTCCAGAGCCGTGAGACAGTCGGCGGGTGCCGTTTCAAGCCACTGGGTTTGGAGGAGTCTGGTAGAGCTGCGGGTCTAGGGAGGCGCCCCTTACGGCCTGCTGGCGGGCATTAAGGCTACGTACCTGGCAATGCCCAGGAGCAGGGAGAGGCCCCAGAAGGCTGTGCTCAATGTCCACCACCGGGCAGAGTCCACGCGGAGGATCTGGGCATCAGCAGCCCAGGCGATGTGCTCACAGGGGTAGTAGAGCTGGTCGGCCAGGTTGCCGAGGACTGACACGCAGCGGACAAAGATGTCGTCCTCCTGCAGGACCAGGAGAGAGGGAGAGAGGGGGGCGTGGGCCTGCAGTCAGACCTACCCAGGCCCATCTTAGGGACCCAGACCAAGCCAGATGGCAGTCACGGGGCAACGTCCAGGCCCAGCAGGCTGGCCCATGGCAGGCCACTGCAAAGGAAGAAAGGCCCGATTGCCACTTCTCAGCAGTGTGGCCATCATCCACCCCCACCCCCCACCCCGTGGAGCAGAAGCTGTCAACTTAGCTGCACAGGGGATCCCCTGGAGAGCTTCAAAACCCCAACCCTAGCCCCAGCCCCAGGGATTCTACCTCACTAGGTCCGGTGTAGGCCCTGGCACCAGGAATATCTTTTAAGTTCCCAGATGATTCCCAAGTAGGACAACTCAGGATGCCCTGCATCAGGGCCTTCCCACCCTGCAGCATTCCGGGTCCTGCGCACGGGTCTCCAGGCCAGGCTCCCTGGCACCGGGCTCTAGGAGAGCAGTGGGGGGGGAGCCCTGCAGAGCACCCCGACCTGACAGGGCAGGGTGGTACTGAACACGCTCAGTGCGGACAGTAAGTGGGCACCAGGCTGCAAGGCTTGGGTCACCACTCCAAACCAGAGGGGTCACGAGGCCCGCAAACAGGCAAACTGAGGTACTTAGGGGAAGCTGCCACCTGCCCTCCTCACACAAGGACAGGCCTCGGGCCTTCGAATAGCAGAACTCAAGCCCTCGACCAAGTTCCACCAAGTTCCAAGCCACGGCCTGTATCCAGTGAGGCAGGGCCAGCTGAGGCTCAGGAGCCTGGTGCCCACGCCGCATTCTTGGGCCCCACCCCTCAGGACTCTGCCCCTTGGAGGCCTCCAAGCTGGGGGGGGTTCCCCCGTGTGTCCTTCACTTCCTGCTTTCAGCCTCCTCATCCTCACTGCCTGCCATACCCCTCATCCTCCCCTCCGGGGTCCCCTTCCTTCCTAGTAGCCAGCTGGGATCCTGCCTCCCTCTAGGTTCTGAACCCCACTCCAGCTCCCCCATCCTTCCTGGGACCCTCTGGTGTGTTTGGCGTATTTCAGTCCTCCCCCGAGAACAGGGCCCTCCCTGCCCCCTCTCCAGTGTGCTCCTTCCACTAGGGTCTGCAGAGAAGCAGCGAGGCCGAGGCCCTACACTGGGGGAGGAGGAGATGCTCACAGGACAGGGGTGCAGACACCTAAACAGCAAAAGGAGTTGTTGTTCTGGCCAAGGGACATACAAGGTGCAGAGGGCCCCTGTCCCTTGTCTAGGGACGCAGAGGAGATGTTGGCTCGGGGAAGGGTCCTCTGAGGATGCATGGGAAGCGTGCCCTAATCGAAGACGAGGATAGGAGATGGGCGTCAAAACAGGAGGAAGATCCAGAAAGCACTTGAGATTGAGGTGACTGGGCCACTGGGCACTGGAGTGGAACAAGGGTGGGTGCATCTGAACGTGGAGTGGCTCAGAGAGGGGACAGGGGTAGGGGGGACAGGCGGGGCAGCCCAGGGAGGGGCATAACTTGGCCAGGCAGGCCCAGGGGGGCTTCCGGGCCCATCCCCTGGGGAAATGTCCCCTGTTGTAACAGCAAAATCGACATGTCCACCGTCGGGGGATCAGTTACATAAATCACCATCCAGCTCTATAGCAGAGTACGGTGCAGCCACAAAGAAGGAAGGAGCTCTGTTTGGACTGATAGGGAGCGACCTCCAAGCTGTGCTGTTTAACAGACAAAAGCAAGTGCCAAACCGTGTACCAGCCACACAATTACGTAAACAGGGTGATTTGCCTGCGCACGGACAGGACACCTCGTGAAGGAATCACAAAAAGCTGGCAACAGTAGCTGCCTCTGAGGAGGAAAACCAAGGGGATCAGGTAGGAGGGAGACTTTTGGAATGTGTGAATGTCTAAGCCATTTTTTCATTTAAATTCAAATGAGAACATCTGACCATCTCACAAAAGCAAGCAAAATTTTTAAAAGTAAGAAACGGCCTACACCGCTGCCTTTGGACAAGTCCATAAAACATCGGTTGCCCAGAGACTACGGCCCCACACACCCCGTTACCTCTGCCCCCAGGCCATACTGCTTCGTGTAGATAAACATGGCCACATCATCGAAGAGTCGCAGGACGGTCCTACAGTGGCTGAGTTGGGAGGACAGGGTCAGCAGGCGTGTCCCCACTTCTGATCTGGCTGGACAGCGTTCCACCAGGACCCCGCCAACCAATTGGCAGCAGTACCCCAGCGTTCGGATCTGTGGGAAACCAGAAGCAGTCAGCAGGGCCCTGCTCTTGGGCTGAGCTGGATCGGCCCCCACGTGGCCGTGGGTCCCCTGGGATCAAGTTGGGGGGCGAGGGGGTTTGTGCAGACTAGATCAACAGACTTCCGATAAAAGCTGAAAGTTTAAAAGAGATACTTGCGGGTGGGACAAATGGAGAAACGTGACCTTATTGTCCCAAAGTCACTGTGGACTCTAAGGGAATGCTGGCTCGTGTCACTGAGGGGCACACCCTTTGGAGACAGATGTGACCGAGACAAGAAAATGCAACCATTTCGCACCTCGTGGGTCCCCCTTTCCCCAGCAGACAGGAGGACGAGGCGGACATGTATATTTGCATCTACCCAGCTGGACCAATGTGTAGCTGGGTTGAGGAGTGAGAGGTGATCGGGCCTCAGCCCAGTGAGTCAAGGGTAATCTGCTTGACTTACTTCAGTGAGAAGGAATCCACTCAATGGGTGATTCGGGTCATAGGGAACTGAGTCAGCTTCACCACCCTTACATCTTTATTTCATCTGCTTTCCAGAAATTGCTATTTCCTGTTGTTTTATATGTTATTTTCACTTATTTCTTTTCAGAATTTTAACAGCAAAACTTTGTAATAGCAAAACTCTGCGTTTTAAATGTACAGCTTGGGAATGTATTAAAACCCGAATGCCCAATCATAAGGGATTTGAATGGGACCTAATTGCCCACCACTGGTACATTTCCTGGTACAACCTAAATGCCTACCTATAAGAGAGAAAAGCTTATATAGGAACAAGCTGAGCATCTGCCTTCAAGGGCCTTCCAGCCATATGGGAGAGCCCTAAAAATCCTAAATCCCCATATGAGATTGTTAGGGACAAACCAGGGACCAACCAAGTGGCCTAGTCAGATCCTAAATGTTCAAACAGGGATTTGGCTGGCCTGTAAATGTCCAGCCAGGGTGAACTGGAACAACCTAAGTGCCCAATTATAGGGGGATCGGTCGCAACCTCAATGTCCAGCCATAGAAGGAGCGCTGCAACACCCTGAGTCCCCATATGTGACTGCCTGGGACAACCCAGTGACCACCTTCAGTGGTCTGGTCGGACCCCAAATGTCCAAACGTGCGGATTTGGCTGGTACTGAAAATACCCCACCATGATGAGTTAGCAGGAGCAACCTGTATGTCCACTGCTAGGGGACAGGGTCGGAGCCCAGCCGGGAGGGCGCCTCGGCGAGGGGGGATCCTGAGCGACCCGCCCCGCTCTGGCCTCCGTTTCCAGTCACTGAGCTCCAGCCCTGCTCCGGGACCTCGGGCCGCGCTCCGCCCCAGCCTCACCAGGCGGTCCCGACCCCTGTACGACTCCAACGCCGACGCCAGGCCGCTCAGCGCGGCCATGGCAACTCCGCCGTGGCGCCGACGTGACGTCGGCGCGCAGCGCCAGGGGGCGGGGGCACGGCGCGAGGCCGCGCCCTCCGGGAACGCTCTGCGCAGGCGCGGCCGTGACCCTTTGTCGCCGGTCGGGCTTTTTGTCTGCTGCGGGGAGCTACCCAGGTTGCTGCTTGGTGGCCGCAGCGTGCTAGCTCGCCCGGGGCCTGTGCACCCAGACGGCCCTCGGAGCCCGCTGCCTTCTGCCCCGCGACGGCTGGTCTTTTCAAGTTAACCATCTACCCACAAAAGTAATATCCAAGCGAAAGCACCAACCTGTTTGCTCTGGTTCAAGAAGGGATTTTTCTTTCTTTCTTTTTTTTTTTTTAAGATTTTATTTATTTATTTGACAGAGACACAGCGAGAGAGGGAACACAAGCAGGGGGAGTGGGAGAGGGAGAAGCAGGCTCCCCGCCGAGCAGCGACCCTATGCGGGGCTCGATCCCAGGACCCTGGGGTCAGGACCCCAGCCGAAGGCAGACGCTTTAACGACTGAGCCACCCAGGCGCCCCAAGAAGGGATTTTTCTTTTTAATTTCTGTGCTGCACCCTTTCTGCCTTGTCTGCTCGTCTACAGTGAGCATGTACAGCTGTTGTAAATTCATAAAAGGCATTTTGAGAAAGTTAAGGAAACTCATAGATTCGTTCTAGAATAGGCGAGGGTCTGGTAATGGAGTTGCTCCGAAGAGGGTAATTAACTGTGGCTGGGAAGAGGATATTAAATTGTTCACCTTTGTACCTGTTTCAGGTGCACAGCGTAAAGGTTTGACTCACAGACACCCTGATGTGATTACAGTAAGTTTAGTTAGCAACCATCATCTGGTATAATTTTGTAGCTTTTGAATTTTGTGCAACATGCGTTATTCTCTCATCAAAAAGTCAAATGAGATTTTTCAAAAAGTTAACATGACCTGTTCCCTTTTTTTTTTTTTAATTGTGGTAACATTCACATAAGAGTCACTGTGTTAAGATGTACAATGCAGTGGCATTTACAACACTATCCCTTTTAAGCTTCAAAACATTTTCATCACCCTCAGAGGAGACCCTGTAATTCTGGCAAGCAGTTAATCTATCCCTCCCTACCCCAGCCCATAACCACCATCTGCTTTGTCTTGGTGGGCTTACCCATTCTGGATATTTCATAGAAGCGGAATAATGCGATATGTGACCATTTGTGTCTGGCTCATCCACATTGTAGCTTATATCTATACTCCATTCCTTTTGTGGCTGCGTAATAGTCCCTTGTATGGATCTACCACATTTTGTTTATCCATTCAGCCACTGATGGACCATTGGGGTTGTTTCCAAATTTTGGCGACTGTGAATAATGTTGCTGTGAACGTGGGCATGTGGTATCTGTTCAAGTCCCTGCCTTCAACTTCACTTCCTTTGGCTAGACACCCAGGAGTGGAATGGCTGGGTCATAGGGTGACTCTATGTTTGACTTTTCGAGGAACCACCAGACTGTTTTCCACGTTGGCTGCACCACTTGACATCCCCAGGAGCAATGCACAACACTCTCCACATTCTTGCCAACACTTTTATTTTGCTTCATTACTATTATTATTGCCTTATTATTATGGCCATCCTGCTGGGTGGGACATGGTATCTCACTATAGCTTTGTTTTGTATTTCCCTAATGACTCATGATGTCGACTGGTTGCCTTTTGCAAAATATTGCCCCTTGATTTCAACTTTCAGGACTCTTCCTGCCTCGCTCCCTTCTTTCCATCCACACTGCCTTCCTCCTGGTCCTTGAAGTTACAGTACACTCCTGCCCCAGGGCCTTTACATTGGTTGTGCCCTCTGCCTGGAATGCTCTCCCTCCAGATTCCCACACGGCCCCCTCCCTCACGTCCTCCTCACGTTTACTCGAACATCATCTTCTCATTGGACCTCCCCATCACACCCTCCTGGGCACTTCGTATCCACATTTCTTGCTGTCTTATTTTCCCCCTAAGTTTGGAATACTATCTAACGTAATTATATCGCTTCTTTATCTAGCTGCCTAGTTACGTGTCTCTCAACAGAATGTGAGGACTTTGATCTGTCTTGGTCATAGCTATGTCCCCACAGCCTGGCACAAAATAGTTTCTCAATAAGTGCCATAACCTTCGGGACTCAGCTCCCGGCCCAAAGCTCTGTGCTCACACTCTATGCACATGATCCTGGGAAACCTCATCTACTCCCACGACTTCCCTGGCCCCCTCATCATTGGCCTCTCCCGCATGCCTCTTTAATCCTGACCTGACTCCTGCTCCCACCTGCCCCCTGGACACTTTCCCTGAGCATCCTCCCAACCCCATCCCCACACTCAACATGTCCCAGCATCATCCAGAACATCTTGCTCTCCTGTGTCCCCATCTCAGGGCTGCCCCGCCAGTCACAGACCTGGCTCGCCTTTTTCTCTCCACACACGCCCCTCCCACATCACAACAGTCACCAAAATGACACTTGAATCCATCCACTTGCTCCTGGCCAACAGCCCCTTTCATAGGCAGCCCCCCTCCTCTCTCCAAGCCCTGGACCCCAAGCCCCGCCTCCCCCAAGTCTGCCTCCCTACAACATCTCAGATGGGGAGTCAAGAGACTCTTTGACCCCCACATCTGACCACAGCCCTCCTTGCTTAAGACTTGGGCACAGGCATCTGTGCGCCCCCACCCCCCAACTAGGGACACTGTTACTGCAGAAGAAAAAAAATCCATGCCAAGCCCAAGGCCTGCAGAGGGAAGAGGGTCTGGGGCTGTAGACCTTGCTGCTGCCTGAGTGGCTAGGTCCCTTCCCTGGAGCCCATGCTGTCCCTGACACCTTCGTAATCACACAGTGCACTTCTCTGAGTGACTACTGAGAGCCAGGCCCTGTGCCAGGCACCAAGCAGACAGCAGTGAGTCTTGCAAGCCCTGCCCAGCCCTCCCAGCATCTTCCACCATCTGGTTAGGGCTGAGCTTGACCTTTGAGAGAGACAGGAGATAGCCTGGCATTCACAGCTGGCCTTGGAGTTGCTAGGAGCTGGCCTGGCGGTCCCAGCTAAGCCCTGGTGTTCTCCTGTGGGACATAAATAATTTTGCAGAATGCCAACAATGGACAAGGCCACTCCGTGACCGTGGTGGAACAAGACAAAACAAGCTTACTCCATGATCATGTCTGAATGCAGGCAAAACATGAGCATTGTCCAAACCACAGCAGCAACCAGACATTCACTTTTCCTGGATAGTCTGAGTTACAGTCCTTTTACCACTGACAGCTTTACTCTTGCTTCATTCCTTAGACTTTCTGATAAAAACTAAGACCCTCAATAAGAAAATTACCTCTCCCCCTTTGCTTCCCAACAGCATCCAGGATCCACCTCCTGGGTCCTTCTTTTCCCAGCAGGCAGAAGGACTAGGCTGAAATGTGTATTTGCAACAACCTGGCTGGGCCAAAGCCCTCAGTCAGGCTCCAGGCAGGGGAGCCAGTGATGGGACCTCAACCCGATGGACAAAACAACAATTTGCTTGAATTTAGTGAGAAGAAACCCACTCAGTTAAATAAGTCCTGGAGAGGTATTAGCTAATGTTACAATGACAGTTGTATTGCAATATACATGTATCCAATCAATATGTTGTGCATTTCAAACACAGGCAATGTTATGTGTCAATTATAGTTCAATGAGAGAGAGAGAGAGAAGGAAGGAAGGAAGGTAGGTAGGAAGGAAGGAAGGAAGGAAGGAAGAAAAAGGACCCATTTTGTAGCTGATTTGGGGTCATGAACTGGGGCCCTTGTATCTTTAGTTCACTTTCTTTTTTTAAGAAATTGTTTTTCCATTTAAAAAGTTATTTATTGGGGGTGCCTGGGTGGCTCAGTTGGTTAAGCGACTGCCTTCGGCTCAGGTCATGATCCTGGAGTCCCGGGATTGAGTCCCGCATCGGGCTCCCTGCTCGGCAGGGAGTCTGCTTCTCCCTCTGACCCTCCTCCCTCTCATGCTCTCTGTCTCTCATTCTCTCTCTCTCAAATAAATAAATAAAATCTTTTTAAAAAAAGTTATTTATTGGGCGCCTGGGTGGCTCAGTCGGTTGAGCGTCTGCCTTCGGCTGAGGTCATGGTCCCAGGGTCCTGGGATCGAGCCCCACGTCGGGCTCCCTGCTCCATGGGGGGCCTGCTTCTCCCTCTCCCACTCCCCCTGCCTGTGTTCCCTCTCTTGCTGTGTCTCTCCCTGTCAAATAAATAAATGAAATCTTTAAAAAAGAAGAAAAATAGGGCGCCTGGGTGGCTCAGTTGGTTAAGCGACTGCCTTCGGCTCAGATCATGATCCTGGAGTCCCGGGATCGAGTCCCGCATCGGGCTCCCTGCTCAGCAGGGGGTCTGCTTCTCCCTCTGCCCTCTTCCCTCTCGTGCTCTCTGTCTCTCATTCTCTCTCTCTCAAATAAATAAATAAAATCTTAAAAAAAAAGAACTAAAAAATAAATAAATTAAAAAATTAAAAAAATAATTATTTATTGTGATAAAATATACATAACAAAATTTACCATGATAACTATTTTTATTTTATTTTTTTTTAAGATTTTATTTACTTATTTGACAGAGAGAGACACAGTGAGAGAGGGAACACAAGCAGGGGGAGTGGGAAAGGGAGAAGCAGGCTTCCCGCGGAGCAGGGAGCCCAATGTGGGGCTCGATCCCAGGACCCTGGGATCATGACCTGAGCCGAAGGCAGATTCTTAACGACTGAGCCACCCAGGCGCCCCCATGATAACTATTTTTAAATGCACAGCTCAGTGGCAGGAAGCACATTCACATTGTTGTGCAACCATGCCACCCTCCTTCTCCAGAACTTTTCATCTTCCCAAGCCTAAACTCTGTCCCCATGAAAGACTGACTCCCCCTTTCCCCCATTCATATTATTTTATGTATTATTTTCATGTCGGATCATCTCAAAAAGGAAAGTCAGATTTCCCACCCAGTAAGAGCATGCGAAGCAAAGACCCACTTCCTTGAACCTCCCCCAAAGCATGGAAGACAAGCCAGAGTGAAGACAAGCCTGTCTCACACCCACAGCGTCCCAGGGAGTGTGCTCTCCCTTGCCATCACAAGTAACAAGCTTGAATTTGTTCAGCCACAAATGTGTTCCTGATGGTCTTTGGGCTTGGGGGGGCACTGACGTCCTTAAGGGTACCTTGGAGGTCCCTGAGCCCTGGAATGACATTAAGCATTGCAGTGACCCAAAGACCAAAGACGCTGGCTCGTCCTGTGTGGGGAGCGTTAGGAAGCAGACCAGCAGGAAAACTTTGGGAAATGACAGTAATGAATACCAGCAGCCCATTGCCTCAAATCCTCACTGCTGCTTTGTGAAGTGGTTACCATCCTCAGCCCCATTTCCCAGATGACAAAACAGAGGCTTCAAGAAGTCAAGTCACTTGGGGCGCCTGGGTGGCTCAGTCGTTAAGCGTCTGCCTTTGGCTCAGGTCATGATCTCAGGGTCCTGGGATCGAGCTCCGCATCAGGCTCCCTGTTCCGTGGGAAGCCTGCTTCTCCCTCTCCCACTCCCCCTGCTTGTGTTCCCTCTCTCGCTATGTCTCTCTCTGTCAAATAAATAAGTAAAATTTAAAAAAAAAGAAAAAAAAGAAGTCAAGGCACTTGCCAAGCTCTCTTGAGCTCTCAGAAGGCAGGATCCTTTGGCCTAACTCCTGATCTTCCTCCCAGCCACCCTCAGAGTTGCTGGGGGACCATTGTGACAGCACCATCTGGGGGAAGCTCTTTGGTCACAATGGGCAGAGCTGGACCACACTGGGACGCAGCCTTGGAAGGAACATGTGAGCATCCTCTGGGAGACTGGGGACAGAGGGAGCCTCGAGGGTCAGGCCGGTTGCCAAGCGCATCTTCTAAGACTCATTAGTCCCCATGCCACCCCTTGAGGTAAGTACAATACCCTCATCCCCGATGTGGAAGCTGAAGCTCACAGGAGCCCAATTACTTATTCCGAGGTGACCTAGCTAGTAACTTCAGTTGTCAGATTCTCCATCAACTATTTGAAGACTCCTCCACTCTCAACTCTTTTCGGTGCCAAAATGATCAAAAAAGCAAACATAGACACTGACAAACTGTGGTCTTGTTATCATGCTTGCTGCCTGCTTTCTTTCTTTTTTTTTTTTTAAGATTTTTATTTATTTATTATTGAGAGAGAGAGACAATGATAGAGAGAGAGCATGAGAGGGAGGAGGGTCAGAGGGAGAAGCAGGCTCCCTGCTGAGCAGGGAGCCCAATGCGGGACTCGATCCTGGGACTCCAGGATCATGACCTGAGCCGAAGGCAGTCGCTTAACCAACTGAGCCACCCAGGCGCCCCGCTGCCTGCTTTCTAAAGAGGTCGACATGAGCTAGCTGTGAGCTGATGCGGTCTGGGCGGGGGGGGTGAGCCTGCTCCAGGGGGGCTTGGTCTCTGAGCAGCTGGGACGAGGGGGACGAGACTCCTCCGCTCTGAGCAAAGGCAAGAAAGTCCCAGTCAGCTAATTGGGGTGCTGGCAGCCGGGCACTGGAGATCAGGGAGGTGGAGTGAGAGGTTTCTAAGCCTCAGAGAGTTTGAGGATAGGAAGAGATCCAAGAGAACAACTGCAGAGGGCAGAAAGCCCCATGAGGAGGGGTGTGGCAGAGATGGGACATGGCCAGGACTGAGCAGACACTGGAGGGGAGAGCCATGGCCTTGACCACTGACTGAGGGTGAGGAGAGGGGGCTCCTATCAGACAAACTGTAGAAAGCAGGGGTTCATTCTGCAGCCCTTCCTGGTGCTCACTCTGTACTGACCCCCTCTGGGAGGGGCCTTGGCACCTGCTGTTCCTTCTGCCTGGGATGCTATTCCCCTAGGTACCCAAAAGCTCCTCTCCCACCTTTTTCAGGTCTTTGTCTTCTCGGTGACACTACCCTATTTAAGACTGCAACCCTTCCATCCCCCCCCCCCCCAACCCCCGTCCTCCTTCCCTGTGTGATGGTTTTACCCACAGCACTTAGCTCCTTCTCCTAACTCTGCAACTGATAGTAGTACATTTATTCAGTATTGTCTGTCACCTCCTCGCCCCAGTATTAACTCCACAAGGGCACGGCTCTTGGTCTGTTTTGTTATCTGATGTTCCCCCTTCCAAGAACCTAGAACAGTGCCTGGCACACAGTAAGCGTCAAATGAATGATGATATCTCTACTTTCCCTGGGGGCAGGCACGAGGGCTGCGCCTGTTTTTTCACAATGTCCCCAGCCCCGAGGGCCCCGCGCCTGGAACACGGGAAGGAGTAAAAGGCAGCATTGTCCTCAGGCGGCGCTTGCTCACTCCCGTGTCTCCGCCCCCTCACAGGTGGCGCCTTGTCCCCCGATGGTCGCGGTCGCCCTGCTGCCGTGCCCGCTGTCCGGGCGGGACTTCCTCAAGGCCTCGCACTTTGCACTGGGGCCCGACCCGCGGCTGCACATGGGCGCCATGCAATCCACGTCGCATCGGGACTTCGGGGCGCACCCGGGAGGCACCCGCGCACCGCAGTGCCAGGAGCCGCCCCGCGGGTCCCTCTTCGCCCAGGACACGCGCTCGGCGGGCACAGAGCTCGGGTCGGAGGCGCACTGTGCGTACGCGCCCCCGGGGCCGTCGCCGTCCGCGCGGTCGGAGACGCGGGAGCGCACCCTCGCCGTGCAGGCCAGCGACTTGCGCGTGCACGCGGGCCCGCGCGTCCGCACCGGCCTCTCCACCGTGCGCGCCGACTTCGGCTGGCCCGAGCCGCCGGCGCGCGCGAGCGAGCAGATCCGCGGCGCGCGGCTCATCTTCGACCGCGACTCGGTGCCTCCTGGCGACAGAGCCAAGCTGCGCATCCCACCCACCACCTACCAGGCGTTTTACGCCCCCCACGACCCGTGCCCACGGTCCCGCGCGCCCTGCTGCCACCTCGGTGAGCGCGCCGGGGCGGCCCGCGCGACTTGCCAACCGCGTGGTTCTCCAGGCGGGCGGGGATTCCGCGCCCTCCCCCAGGGGACATTTGGCTACGTCTGGAGATCTTTTTTTTTTTTTTTTTTTAAGATTTTATTTATTTATTGAAAGAGAGATAGGGGCGCCTGGGTGGCTCAGTCGTTAAGCGTCTGCCTTCCGCTCAGGTCGTGATCCCAGAGTCCCGGGATCAAGCCCCGCATCTGGCTCCCTGCTCCGCGGGAAGACTGCTTCTCCCTCTCCCACTCCTTCTGCTTGTGTTCCCTCTCTCATTGTCTCTCTCTGTCAAATAAATAAAATCTTTTAAAAAAATAAAATAGAGAGAGCGCGCGCATGAGCAGGGGGAAGGGGCAAAGGGAGAGGGAGAAGCAGACTCTTCCCTGCGCGCATGAGCAGGGAACCCCATGTGGGACCCCATCCCAGGACCCTAGGCTCATGACCTGAGCCGAAGGCAGCTGCTTAACCAACTGAGCCACCCTGGCGCCCCTGGAGACCATTTTGGTTGTCATCACCCACGGAGGGGGTGCTACTAGCAGGGAATGAAGGGAGGCCAGGGATGCTGCTAAACATCCTACCATGCACAGGACAGCTCGCCCCGGTAAAGAATTATCCGGCCCCAAATGTCAATAGTGCGGGGCTGAGAAAACCAGGAACCTCCCTGAGCCTCAGTTTCTATAAACACAGAATGGCATAGCTCCTGAATTTTTTTCAAGGGGCTGCGCCATGGGTAGAAGTCATGAATGGTGGTTTGGAATCAGACAAATCTGCTAAGTTGCCACCCCAGCCCTGCCACCATAGTAGTTATGTGACACTGAGCAAGTTGACCTCTCCAAGCCTGGATTTTCCTCGATGCAACAAGAGCGCCCCACTTCATAGGAGCTGCTGAAGCCAAAGGAGCCCAGAGTGTGTGATGCACCTTGCATCGAGTGAGAGCTCAAAAAAGAGTAGCTGTCATTTGTGTGATTTTCCGATTCTGTGACTCCAGGGGACCCGCTGGTGCATGTCACTAGTCAGAGTCCCTCCACGCTGGACTCAGGGATTGTCAGATCTGGACTTGACTCTGTTCTGGTTTTGAATTTCCGTGACTTCTGGCAAGTCATTTGGCCTCTCTGAGCCTCAGGAAGGCTGTAAAGTGGGGAGAATTATGAACCCTGCAAATGAGGCTCAAAGCACTTAACCTAGATGCTGGGTTCAATACTTGGCAGTTATTCTTGTTATCATTCCTTGTGTTATTTTTTGGTGTTTTCCACATAGCCCTCAGGCAAGGCTAGTCAGGACTGCCCAGCTCCCCTTTCCAGGTGAGGACTTGCATCCCAGTGGGCCTGAGGCTGCAGGGGCTCAGTGGCCTTCTCTGTCTGTTCTTGCTCATCCTCAGGGGGTCTCAACCCCCTCAGGTGGGACCACAGGAGACAGGATGATGGGACCTCCTACCAGAGGCACTTCCAGGCCCTGCCGAGCGCACCGGCCTTGATGTGTAAGAGGGTAAATCGAGGTGGGGCTGGTGCTGTGGGGGAGGGCAGTGATAGGGTCTGGGTGGGGTTGTCCTTCCCACCTCTGTCCGCCCACAGGCCTTCTCCAGCGTGGAACTGGGAGACTTCAAGATTGGCCATGGGCCCATGTGTTCGGAGCAGAAGCAAGCCTACAGGCCCCAGGGTCTGCCCCCAGACAGGTACAAAGGGACGGTGGCCTTCCACCAGGGTGACGGGCTCTCAGCGACTCGTGGAGCGTGCCATCCAAGGCTCTGGGGCCAATACTGTGCCTTTGAAGCCTCCATCACCTACAAGCAAGGCTCTCCCACCATTAGCACCCCACAGCTTGGCCTTTGGGAAGCCTGCCTCTCTCCCATTTCCCAGGAGTTGCAAGGGCCCGGATCAGACGAATCCCCCCTGATCTGCAGGTATGACAAGGCCCAGGCCGCAGCCCACATCCACTATGTGAATATTCGTCCTGGAGATGGCTTGTTCCATGACAGGACCACCAAAGCTGATCATTTCTATGCCCCAGAGCCAGGTGAGTCTACTGCCGGCCCTGCCCACCCCTCCCCCCTCCTCCAACCCCCCCCCAACTTCCCACGGGGGCCTCCCGGGTCTGCTCAACCTCTGCTCTGCCACTGGCAGAGCCTTTTGTCCTTCACCATGACCAGACTCCAGCATCGCACATCCTGGAAGGAAACTGGTGCCCTGGTCCAGGCAGCCTCACCACCTCCATGCATTTCTTCCATGGTCAGGTCAGCCGGAAGGGGGAGACCTTCCCCCGGGGCTCATCAGGGAAAGGGTTTCCCAGGCGTACCTACAGCAAGTGCAAAGTCCTTGAGGTGGGAGCGAGTGTGACGTGGGGGGGATCTCCTGGGTCTATCTGCAGTATCTAGGGTTAAGTCCCTTAACCACTGGGAGCCTCGGTGGCTCTGTCTGCAAAATGAGATACAGTGCCTACTCCCAGCACCAGCAACGTGGGCCTAGAGAGGGTGTGAGCTCTCCAAGGTCGTAGAGCGCTCGCCTCTCGTCTCCACCCGGGTTTTGGGAGATCCCGGACACGGGAGCTTCCCAGAGGCCACGTGGTCTTACAGCCACCGCCCGTGACCGAACCACCCAGCCGCCACGTGCCTTACGAGAAATGGAAGAGTCACGTGCGTCTAGGGGACTCCTCGCTGCTCGAACAGTTCTTCCAGACCTCCACGGGCACGGACTATTGCCCCCGTGGGACGCCAGAGAAGCCGCAGAAAGCGCCCAGTCTCCACTTGCTGCGTAGCAACCTGCCCCGGGGCACCGACGGTGAGCAGGTTGGGGGGAAGGGGCAGGGCTCCCTTCCCCGCCTCAGCTCTAACCCCGCCCCGGCCAGTTTCGCCCCGCCCACTGCCCGATTCTGGCTCCGCCTCTTGAAGAGCGAGATCCCTCCCCAGTGACCGAGATCCCAACTCTGACCCTGGACAACCCGCCCCTTCGTGGACTTGACTCCCCACCACCACCACCGTCTCCGCCACGGCACTGCCCCCTGCATGGCCGTAGGCCCGCCCCTCTCCATATCTGCCCTCTCCCGACTCTAACCCCTGCTCCTCTGTCAGACTCTGGCTCCGCCCCCTCACTGACTAGCCCGCCCTGCCTGCCCCCTCACTAGTCTGCGCTTGCCACGCCCCTGGCTCCTCCTCCGCCCCGCCTCCTAATCCATCTTCGCTCCAACTTCAGCGAGGGCGAGGGCTTCGCCCTGAAGTCCTACTCCATCCTTAATCTCTCACATTCCTGCCCAGGGACCATGCCTCTCCTCCCTCAGCCCCTCAGCTCGACTACCCCCACCCCAAATCTCCAGAAACAGATTTTTTAACCACGAACCAGAAGATGCTGAAGCCTCATAGAACAGCTCTGGCCTCCGTGACTGAGGACATGCTACAGCGGGTGAGGGACGGGGAAGGGTACCTCCCTGACCAGGTAACCCCCAAAATCAGTGTAGCTTTATCTCAGGATGATAATGTCGTCACCTCAGGCCCAGAATTAGTATCAAGTCCTTTCAGGGTCTCTCTAGGGTGACCCCAGGCACAGGGTCATCTTAATGTCACCCCAGCCTCAAGGTCATCCCTAGCTCACCTCCAGGGTAGTTAGTGTCAGGGTCAGCTCAATGACACCTTTATATCACCAGCCACAGTTATACCCCCAGCTGAGGGTTAGCTCAGTTGCCTGGGTCACCACAGTCCGGGGGTCATTCCAGGGGTCACTGGTTTCTCTCCAGCTCCTGGGTCAGCCCAAGCTGGGGTACCTTTTGCCCACCTCCTCAGAGCCCAGTCATCAGCCTTTGCTGCTCCCAGGTCGTATGGGGGCCACGGGGTGGGCCAGGTAGGTCCACCAGCCTCCAGGCTGTCCTGCCACGCTGACCACCCTGCCTCCACAGTGTAAGTACAGCCACATTGAGCCCCCGCTGGGTGGACAGCGCTTCTTCTCAACCCAATACGAGCATGAGTTTCCCTCCAAGTACCAGGGCCCAGCAGTGCTGAGATTGGTCAATCTGCAGGACAGCCATGTGCCTCTGGGCTCCCCTCGCCAGTGGGGCTGTGGGGCTGGGAAGGTAGACCCTTGGGCCCCCCAGGCCCCCACCTACCCATGCCCTAGCCAGCAATAAACAGTGTCTTGGCAGCATCCCATCCCACCCTCCATCAGTCAGCCATGAAAGAGGATGCTTCGTGGGTTGGGGACGGTACAGGAGAGAGTGACTCCATCAAATAACCCTGAACAGACACTTCCACGGCCCTGAAGATCGCCCCGCTCTGGGCAAGGAGGCCATCCCAGCTTGTGCAAAGGCTTGGCTGTTGGACTCAGTGTAAGGTGTTCAGGTGCACCAACAAATCTGAATGATGTGAAGAGAGGAGTCATAGCTTTGAACAGGGCAGTGTAGTGAAGGGCTGAGAACACAGATTCCTAGGGCTGAATGGAGAGTCCAAATCTTAATTCCTCTGTCCTGGATAGTAGTCTTGGGCAAGGCACTTAGCCCCTCTGAGCCTCATCTGTTTGCTCATCTGTAAAGTGGAGATGAATGGTAGCTCTCTCATTAGAATGTTATAAATGAGAAATGTACACACTTCAGTGTGTGTGGCTGGGGGTCAAGGAGGGAGAGAGCACTTCCCTTCTCAGCATGAAGGTATGGAGGAAAGAGGAAGATGAGGGTATGGGAAGGAGCTTTCAATCATTGAGAGAGGGGGTGGGGTTCAGAGGGGGGAGACTGAGGGGGTGGAGAGGCTGAGAGTGACCCAGCAATTTCCTCCATTGTGGGTGAAAGCTGGAAGCTCAACGGTGTGCTGGCTGGCTGGGCAACTGGTCAGAGCTGGGTCCAGGGACAAATCAACAAAAGCCATCATGATACGATCAAGTCCAAGGGAGGAGGTGTCCAGCCAGGGACGAAATGAAAAGGGTGGAAAGGAGGAGGATGGGGTGGAGCTCCATCACTGATGGGGCTTGACAAGCATGTCAACAAACGGTACCTTGGACAGCGCCCCCATCTTGAAGGTCTGGGTGTGGTCAGATTGGCTCTGTCCACGATGAAATGGGCCTCAGTGGCCATGCCCAGGGCCTGCTTCTTTCGGCTGTTGGGAATCTGGTTTCAGGGAATGAACATGGCTCCCTGACTCTATCCCTGACTCTGTAATCAGACCTTCAAAGACCAAGGCCTCTTGAGCCACCAAAAGCCAAGCTCAAGCCAGGCCAGGAGCCCTTTCCCCATGGGCAGCAATTCTGTGAGGCCAGGTTGTCATTTCCTAGCTCACCTCCAGGGTAGTTAGTGTCAGGGTCAGCTCAATGACACCTTTATATCACCAGCCACAGTTGGTGTAGAGCTAGGTTGTCACAGGAAGAACAGGAGTCCAGCTTTGGGTCCCACAGAATAAGATGGCCCTTTTGGCTGCTCTCCTATTATCTATGCAAGGGTCTGCTAGCTGCAAAACACCTCTTCTGTTTGCTTCCGCTAAAGATCTACATGACACACTTCTGAATTACCTCATGATGACTCAGGATTTCTCAATCCCAGTACTATTGACATTTTGGATGGGATCATTCTTTATTGTCAGAGGCCCTCCTGTGCACTGTAGGATGTTTAGCATCATCCCTGACCTCTAATCACCATATGCCAATAGCATCCTCCCTTTACCCCAGCCAGTTGTGACAACCAAAAATATCTCCAGGCATTGCCAAATGTCCCCTGGGCCGCGGGGGGGGGGGGGGGGGGTGGTTTGCCCTGCTTGAGAACCACTGCAATAAACCCATCCTGCAGTGATCCCCAGGACAAAATCAGACTCTCCTGGTGAAGCTGGTCTGTTTGTTGATCGGACTACTCTTAACTAAAAGGCTTTTCCTTTTTGCCTTGCCTGCCAGGAAGCTCAGAAAGCTTACTTTGGTATTCATTTCCATGTAGCTCTGGTTGCAGGAAAATGTGTGCTCCTGCCTGGTTCTAGGAATGGTTTAAAGCAACCCAGACACCAGATGAAAAATAATAGGTAGGAGTTCCAAGGAGGCAGATTTCTGCACAAATTGAAAGATTTCTAACAGTGGAACCGACTAGCCCCGGGATGGTTGCTAGGAAAGAACAGGAGCTTTACTAGAAATATTTTTAGTGCAGAAAGATACTTCATCATGATTTGGGATGTATTTTATGGATTTATGTCTATCCCTCCCTATATTCCACTCACCCTTCCCCACACCAAAAAAGGCATTTCATATCAACTACAAAAACCCAAAAGGCTTATAGACCAAGATGAATAAAGTAGGATTGCACATGGGAGAACAGATTAATTTTTAAAGGAAAACATCATGGAGCAGCAGAATTCAGACCTGCCACTTCCCTGTCTTTCTGTCCTTAGGCAAGTGATGTCATGATCTGCCCCTCTTTCCTTGTGCATAAAACGGGGCTGGCAACAGTTCTTCCTTCATAAAGTGGGTACAAGGTTTAACTAAAATGCACATGTGCCATTCTTAGAACAGAGCCTAGCATTTGGCTGCAGCTTGATGACATGTGCCCCTATTTTTTTAATGTCTTAGGTCATTTTTGTTGCAAGTGATGGAAACCTGGCTCGCTCTAGCTCAAGTAGAAAGGGATTTTTATTGACTTTGTTACAAAGAAAACTGCAGACCCCAAACGGTGTTACTTGGGCCAGGCTAAGTCACCAAACCAAGGGTTAATACCTAACCTAATTGCAGTTTCAACCTCCCTCAGAATATGTCTTAATCTACCAATTGGGAATTTTTTGATAAGCACCAATAAGGTAATCTGTCACACGGGCCTTCTTCATGGACAGAAGGTGAGGTAATCCACCTAATAAGATCCCCTACCCTTCCCCTAAGGGAAAGTGACTTTGCCTGGAACAATTCTTTTCTTTTGCCTATAATTTTCTTGCCCTAACCCCCTTCCTGTAAAAACCTTCCAATTTGTACAACTCCTCAGAGTGCCCCCTCTATGTGTTAGAAGGGATGCCACCTGATTCATAAATCTTTTTAAGATTTTATTTATTTGATAGAGAGCGCGCAAGCGAGTGAGCACGGGGGTGGGGTGGGGTAAGGGCAGAGGGAGAGGGAGAAGCAGGCTCCCCGCTGAGCAGGGAGCCCATCGTTGGACTTGATCCCAGGATCATGAACTGAGCCGAAGGCAGAAGCTTAACCAACTGAGCCACCCAGGCACCCCCATGAGCCATTTAATAAAGCCAATTAGATCTTCAAATTTATTTGGATGAATTTTGTTTTTTATAACTTAGAAATAAGAAAATCTGGAATCTACCTCACCACCTCGCAATCCTGTGTCCCTCCAAGCGGTGGCCAAAAAAAAAAAAAAAGATGCTAGCAATCCAAATCCTCTTCATTAAAGCCTCAAAAGAAGAAGGAGAGGGTCTTGCCCCAACTCCTCTTATTGGAACTTAAAGGACACTCTAATTGGCCCATTTGAGTCACATGCCCAGCCATGAACCAATCATTGTGCCCAGAGGGATAGAATGCTATGATTGGATGGCCCAGCTCACAAGCCCACCCCTGGGTGATTTGGTTCCCCAGACCTCACCAGGGTCTTTGATCCTGGAGCCCAACCTTGCTGGACCCTGTCTCCTAGCAACAGATCTGTGCCTGCCCATCCCCTTAGCATCTCTATTGCCCCAGGTTACAATCTGGAGGGTGAGGGTGGAAAGATAGCTAATAGGCTCTTCCCAATGGAGGGTAATTGTATGTTTATAGACAGGGAGGGTTCCGTTTTACAGAGTAGCCTGGGGCATCGAGTGCCCCCTGGTTCTCCAATAATCCCAGTCTTATCTCCCACCTCATTACTAATTTCCTCTTTTAGCTTGGGGCGGAGAATTCAGCTCAGGCAATCGCAAAATCAAGCAGATGCCAGTCTCTGCTGCAAGATGCAGAGGCAGCTTGCGTCTGTCTCGGGAGACGTTGATGAAGGCGCCCAAATATTTCAACATCCTGCCATTTTTCTCCAAAGCCCCTCCAACCACAGTCTCAAGAAACACGTGGTTAGAGTCCCAAGATAAAATAGGCAAGATTTTTTTTTTTAAAGATTTTATTTATTCGAAAGAGAGAGAGGGGAGGAGCAGAGGGAGAGGGACAAGCAGACTCCATGCTGAGCGCGGAGCCCGATGTAGGGCTCCATCTCAGGACCCTGAGATCACGGCCGGAGCCAAAACTAAGAGTCGGATGCTTTAACTGACAGAGCCACCCAGGCACCCCCAAGGAGGCAAGATTTTTTTTTTTAAGATTTTTATTTATTTATTTGACAGAGAGAGAGACAGCAAGAGAGGGAACACAAGCAGGGGGAGTGGGAGAGGGAGAAGCAGGCTTCCCGTGGAGCAGGGACCCCGATGTGGGGGCTTGATCCAAGGACCCTGGGATCATGACCTGAGCCAAAGGCAGACGCTTAACGACTGAGCCACCCAGGCGCCCCAGGAAGCAAGATTTTAATCAGCTTATTTTTCTTTCACATAACAGAAATTTCTTGTTTCTTGAGGAAGGCTCTTCTCAGGGCAGACTGTATGCACTGCATAAATCTAGGGAGTCCCATTCACTTTATAGTGAATATGTGTCTGTGGTGGCCCTGCCCCTCTACCTCACTTTGCTCTGCCAGTTCCACATTTTAGGTTACTTCCCACAATACCCTTCCTTTTCCAGGTACTAATTCTAAATTAGTCAAGACTGTCATCGATTCAAGGGACAGAAACCCACTAAAAACCAGCCCAATGCCCAGGAAATGTGTTGGCTCATGGTATTAGAAAGAATGAGGGCTTTTGGCCTCAGGTATGGCTATATCCAGGAGCTCAGCCAATATAGACAAAACTTTCTCTTCAACTCTCACCTATACATCCTGGTGTAGATTGGCTTCAGTCTTCAGGCATGCAGACTGTCTTCCTGACAACTGGGGAAGGGGGCTGCAGGTAGGATGAGGGCCTATATACAGCTTATGATCCCAAAGGAAGAATGAGACCCTCCAACATCATGTCCTCCAACCTAATTATTACGGCCAGGAGATGGGGTTCTCTGATTGGTGCGTTTAGACTGAGTGATACTGGGGGACTGTGTTATGTTGGAGTAGTGGATAAGGATCCACAAAGGGAAAGCAACGTGCTGATAGAGATACTTAGCAGACAGGGGCGCCTGGGTGGCTCAGTCGGTTAAGCTTCTGACTCTTGATTTCAGCTCAGGTCATGATCTCAGGGTCATGAGATTGAGCCTTGAATCAAGCCCCACGTAGGGCTCCGTGCTCAGCGGGGAGTCTGCTTGAGATTCTCTCTCTCTCCTTCTGCCCCCCCTTCTAAAATAATAAATAAATAAATCTTAAGAACAAAAAAAGATACTTAGCAGACAGAAACAACACTGTCATCACAAGCATTATTTGCTATGGGATCCTCCAGGAGGTGGCAGGATGAGGAACCCCCGACATAATCCAATTTCAGTCTCAGATCTCTCAGATATGCTGTGGGCTTTTCCACAGAAAGGTGGAAAGCCAGTTTCAGACCTTGAGTTCAGCACAGATCTAGAAGGTTCAGGAAAGAAGAGGGAAGACTCCTGGAGGCCTGATTTGCTTGAGGCTGTATTCAAGGGTAGGTGGTGTCAAAATTCATGCAAAGACCATCAGAAATACAGCTGTAGTCTTAGCTCGCTAAAAAGGGAAGATCAGATACCAGGAACCATGGGTGCCTCCATAAGAGGGATTTGGGGGACAGGAGGGCACCTTATAGGATTCAGGCATGTGGGGTGGGGGGGTAGTTTTAAAGAGAGTTGAAGAGAGTAGAAGCAATTCTCGGTTGGTGCTGTCGGGAAGCAGCGAGCGGATTGGTGACTGGGGATTTTGGTGATTTTTATCTCTGAAGTGGGAGGATGCAAGGGGAGCTGTCGTTGGTAAGAGGCGGTAGTCATCGCGTTAGTCCGGGCGAGGAGGGTGTGTATTCGTTTTTGTGGTTGCAGAGTGTCCTTGTCTCTGGCTCGGTTCAGACGTGGTCACAGAGCGGCCTTGTGTGATCATTGTTTATATTCTGTGACCGTTGTTTATGCTCAGTGAAGAACATCACGGCCCAGCTGGCAGCTGCCAGGGCTGGTTTTCACTCCCTCTTTGCGGGGATCTGTGCCTCCAGGTAAAGTCTGCCCAGGGTCCTTCCCCGCTTTGGCCTAGGCTTCTCCAGAGATCATCACTCCAGTGGGCATCAGACATAGGGAGTCCACCAGTGACAGCAGTGAGTGACCTATCAGCTGGGCAGGAGGAGGAAAACACTCAGGGACAGGGCCCCCAACATTCTTCCTTGGGGAGTCTTACACAGGGACTCTGGATTGAGCAAAGATTAACAGCTTTGTAAACTGCAGGGCTTCTCAGAGCCTTGGCTTTGCTTATGTGCCCTGCCAGTCGGCCAGAGAAATAGAAGGTTTGGTGCTTTTTGAACAAAGATAGAGTCGGAGACACGGGCACAAGGCAGAGACAGAGACAGATGAGGCCAGAAACAAGGAGAGACAGACGGGCAGAGGCAGGAAAAGTGACAGGGACAGAGGCAGAGAGACTGAAACAGGGAGGGCCGCAGAAATAGAGGGACAGAGAGACAGAAAGGAACAGAGCTAGGCGCCGAGAGGGGAACAGAGATGCAGAGAGAGACAGGGGCAGGGGGAGACCGCGGCAGGGGCCGAAGCAGGCGGGGGCCGGGAGGGACAGCGAGGGGGCTGAGGCGCCGGGCCGCGGCGGGCCGGGGCGAGGGCAGCGCGGGAGGCCGCGGCGCAGACAAAGGCGCGGTCGCGCGGCCCGGGCGGCCGGGCCGGGACAAAGGCTGGCCCGGGGGGCGGGGGCAGCGATGGCGACGGCCGCGGCGGGCGCGGGCGAACTAC
>NC_058403.1:208622261-208681835 GCF_002201575.2 Neomonachus schauinslandi
CGGGCCGGGCAGGGGCGAGGGGCGCCGGGTGAGTGTCCCCGCGAGCGGGTCGGCCGGGCGGGGGCCGGGGCCGGGGCGGGGGCGGGGCGCGGCCCGGGGCGACCTCTGTCTGCCCACCCCCCACCGCCCGCACGCCGCCCGCCCGGCCCGGGAGAGCGGGGTCGCGGGCGTGAGGGGAGGGGGGTCCCCCCGCGGCCCGAGGGCCTAGAGCGCCCTTTCCGCCGCCGCGGCCCCGGGGGAGAAGGGCCCAGCCCGAGTTGGCGCCTGAAATCGGGGAGGTATGGGGGGGGCACCCCTCAGCTCTGGGGTCGGGAGCTCAGGCGCCCCCTCCCCTGGAGGCGATCCAGACCCTCTCCATCCCAGGAACCCTGGAGGACCCCTAAGTATTGTTCTCCCCACCTTCCAGCCTGAGGTCGGGAGTTCAGGAGGCCCTTCCCCAGGAGGGGGATCGCGGGTTCCCTCTGACCCCCTGGAGCCCAGTTATTGTTCCCCTCACTCTCCAGTCTTGGGGTCCAGAGTTCTGGAAACCCCTTCCCAGGAGGTGATCCAGGGGTCCACCTGCCCCCCTCCCCCCGGGGAACTCAGTTCTCCTCCCCCCCCTTCCAGCTAAGAGTTGAGAGTTTGGAAGTCCCCTTCCTCAGGAGGCCATCTAAAGGTCCCCCTGCCCCCCAGAAACCCAGGAGGGGACCCAGGCATTGTTTCCCCCGCACCCTTCAAATGTGGTGTCTCGGTTGAGGAGGTGATCTAAGAACTCCACCCTCTCCATTTTCTTAGCCACTTGCAGCTGTGGGGTTGTGGTTCTGGATGTCCCTCTCCCCAGGAAAGCCAGAGGCCCCCCTATCCCTCCCTCCAGGAACAGATCTGTTTGTTTGCTCCCCAACCCACAGCCATGGGTGGATAGCTCAAGACATCACCTCCCCATCAGGTAATCCTGAACTCCCTCTGCTCCCCAGAAGGGCTCCCAGCAATGGTTTCTCCACCCTGCTTCCAACCTCCAGGCATGGGGCTGGAACTCAGGATATTTTCTCCAGGAGGGGACCAAAAAGTGTCCTGACACTCGTCCCCATACCTCAGCCTTGGGATCAGTTAGTTACTCAGGAATCTCCCTTTCCTAGGAGATGACCCAGGAGCCCCCCCGTAACCCCATAGGGGCCCCAAGTATTATTTTTGCCCCCACCCCCACCCCACCTAGGGATTAGAATTCAGGATCTGCTATCCAACTGGGCAAACAGGTATAACACCTGTCCCTACTCACCTGGCTAGGGGTCCATGGATCTCTCTGTGCCCCAGTGGGTCCCACCTTATCCCCGCCACCCCACCCCACCCAGCTTTAGGAACTGGCATTTGGATACACAAGTGTTTTGACAGTTATTCCCACCCCTGAGCTGTGAGATCTGGCATTCCAGTCACCTCTTCCCCAGCAAGCAAGCAAGCCAGAGGTGCACCTGCCCTCCCCCAATGAAGCAAGGGGAGTACCAGATGTTGTCCCCCCCCATCCCCCAGATCTAAGCTTCAGAGCTCAGGATGCTTCCTCTCTGTGCGGCAAGCCAGAGGTTGCCCTTGCTACTAGGAACCCCCAAATATGTCACCCCCGACTACGGGACTGGAATTCAGGCCATGTACTTAGGAGCAAGCACAGGAACCCAGGCACTCACCCTCTTCCCCATGAGGGGACCCCAGTCAAGCAGGTAGGAACCCTGGACTCTCTCTCCTCCACAGGACACAAGCTTCCCACCAGAGGAGGAGACCAAGATGGAGAGAGGGGCAGAGCCCTGGAGCTGGGTACTGGAGACCTCTAGTGCTGGGTCCCGTGACTTCCATCCAGGTGTGGTGCTGAGAAGGGAAAGTTCCCCCCACTCCCACCCCCCATGTCCCACCAAGGTCCCTCTTCTCCCTGCTCTGGCTGGAGCGCATCACAAGTCTCCCTGCGATTTGAGACAAGAGCAGGATCCATGTGTGTATTCAGGAGTGGGTTTTGGGCCGTGGCATGGTCCCCTCTCACTCCCCTGCCCAGACTCCAAAAGAGACCCCCTGGCCTCCAGAACCTACCCCCCACCCACCCTCTGTCCTCACCCTGCAGATCCTGCCCCAGAAGCAGCCAGCACTTCCACGCCAGGGATGCGGCGCTCGGTCCTGGTCAGGAACCCAGGCCACAAAGGCCCGAGGCCCACTTATGAAGAGCTTGACTCCGACTCAGAGGACCTGGACCCCAACCCTGAAGAGCTGGACCCAGTTTGTGAAGACCCAGAGCCCGACCCAGAAGACGTCAACACCGTCTCTGAAGACGTGGACCCCAGCTATGAAGATCTGGAGCCCGTCTCTGAGGACCTGGACCCCGACACCGAAGCTCCGAGCTCCATCTCAGCCACCCGTGACTCGGATCCCCAAGATCTCGACCCCATGTCTTCAAGTTTCGACCTCGATCCAGACGTCATCGGCCCGGTCCCCCTGGTTCTTGACCCTAACAACGACACCCTCGGCCCCACCGAGTCCCCAGACCCGGACCCCCTCTCATCCAGCCTCACTGCCACGCCCGAGGTCCTGGCCACCAGCCCCGCGGTGCTCCCTGCACCTGCCAGCCCGCCGCGGCCCTTCTCCTGCCCCGACTGCGGGCGAGCCTTCCGCCGCAGCTCGGGGCTGAGCCAGCACCGCCGCACCCACAGCGGCGAGAAGCCGTACCGCTGCCCCGACTGCGGCAAGTCGTTCAGCCACGGCGCCACGCTGGCCCAGCACCGCGGCATCCACACCGGCGCGCGGCCCTACCAGTGTGCCGCCTGCGGCAAAGCCTTCGGCTGGCGCTCCACGCTGCTGAAGCACCGCAGCAGCCACAGCGGCGAGAAGCCGCACCACTGCCCGGTGTGCGGCAAGGCCTTCGGGCACGGCTCGCTGCTGGCGCAGCACCTGCGCACGCACGGCGGCCCGCGGCCGCACAAGTGCCCCGTGTGCGCCAAGGGCTTCGGGCAGGGCTCGGCGCTGCTGAAGCACCTGCGCACGCACACCGGCGAGCGGCCGTACCCGTGCCCGCAGTGCGGCAAGGCCTTCGGCCAGAGCTCGGCGCTGCTGCAGCACCAGCGCACGCACACGGCCGAGCGCCCGTACCGCTGTCCCCACTGCGGGAAGGCCTTCGGCCAGAGCTCCAACTTGCAGCACCACCTGCGCATCCACACGGGCGAGCGGCCCTACGCCTGTCCCCACTGCTCCAAGGCCTTCGGCCAGAGCTCCGCACTGCTGCAGCACCTGCACGTGCATTCCGGAGAGCGCCCCTACCGCTGCCAGCTCTGCGGCAAGGCCTTTGGCCAAGCCTCCAGCCTCACCAAGCACAAGCGGGTGCACGAGGGCGCGGCTGCGGCCGCCGCCGCCGCCGCCGCTGCCGCCGCCGCCGCCGCGGGCCTCGGCCTCAGTCCTGCCTCCATGTTGAGGCCGGGGCAGGTCTCCCTCCTGGGTCCTGATGCTGTCTCTGTTCTCGGCTCTGGCCTGGGCCTCAGCCCGGGCCCCAGCTCTGGCCTGGGCTCTGACCCTGGCTCCGTGGTGGGCTCCCTCCCTAATCCCAGCCCCAAAGCTGTCTCTGGCTCCGAATCTACCCCCACCCCTGATTCTGTCAAATCTGACCCTAAGCCTGGTCCCGACGCCAATCCTGACCTCGTGGCCAGCCCTGAGCAAGGATCTGGTCCCAGCCCTGACCGGGGTCCCGTGCCCAGCCCCGACCCCAACCCTGAGCCTCACCCTGACCCCTGCTCTCCCACCCATGATACTGTCAGTCCGGCCCTCCCTACTGGCGAGAGTCCTGAGTGGGTGCAGGAGCAAGGGGCACTGCTGGGGCCCGATGGCTGAAGTGGACGCCAACACTCATGGGGGGCCTGGGGAAGTTGTGTGTCATGCAGTTTAGTAAAATCCTCCCACTGCCTCCTGGCTCTGTGTTGTGTGGCTTGCCTGTTTCTCTTTCCTCTAATGCACACCCCCTTCCTCAGGAGATGGGAGGGTGTGGTCGGTGCCAGCCATAGCTGGAACCCCAATGTCCTGACTCCACCCTAATCCTCCAGGCTTCCCAGTTCCCCCACAAGGTCTCACACTGGTCCCTTCCAGCAGTTAACACTCTGCTCTCCCAGGCCTGGCCACCCTAGTCATGGGCAGACTTCCCCTGCAGGTGATCTGAGCAGGATCCCTTCCCTTTGGCTTTTCTATGAGTGGTGGAATTTCTGGCATGTTCACAGTCTAGTGGGCTGATAATGGAGACTGATACGAGACTCTGCAGGCAGCCCTACCCATCTGCTCACATAACCTACTCCTTGTCCTTCACAGCCCAGGTTATAGGCACTGCAGTGGACAGAAGAGGTTGCTCATTTATGTGCTGAACAAAACTCTATTGATTGCTGGGGTCTCAGCCGGGGACAAGATAAGCACGGCCTTCACAGAACTCACAGATGCCAAGCTCAGGAACATTGAAGAAGTAGTTCCAGGGTATATAGTTCATTCTAAGAGAAGCATAACAAGACTTTTTCCCCCCACACATCAGACAGGTAATGTGCTGAGGAGGTAACAAGGTTTGGGAGAGACACATCTCACACAACGGCATGAACGGTCAGTCATCACGCTCATGGTCCACAAAAGGATCAAGAGCTCTGATTTAGGTGGGGGGGACTGCTTTCCCAAGGAGGGATTCCATAATCCCAATAACCACTACTTTAATTGTCAGTACTGTTTGCCCAGCCTTGTGCAGTGCTCTTGCATTTTGCGCTCTTGCATTTTCTCATTTAATCCAACAGCTCCAAGGGGCAGGTAACTATGACTAAGTATCCCCATTTTGCAAATGAGTAAACGTGGAGTTTAAGGGACTTTTTTTTTTTTAATAAAGACTTTATTTGTGAGAGACAGAGAGAGCACAGGCAGGGGGAGCGGCAGGCAGAGGGAAAGGCAGCCTCCCCGTGAAGCAAGGAGACCGATGCGGGACTCGATCCAGGGATCATGACCCAAGCCAAAGGCAGACGCTTCACCGCTTCACCGACTGAGCCACCCAGGCATCCCTTGAGCCACCCAGGCATCCCCAAGGGACTCTTTGGAAGATGTAGAAGTGGCAGTTGGCCGGGCCTAGATTTAATCTAAACTGTTTGTTCTCCAGAGTTTGCGTAATTAACCAGCATTCTTTTCAAAGCAAGAGTGCAAAGGCCCTGGGGCCTTTGAGCGGTAAGCCCAGGGAGATGGGGGCCAGAACAGAGGGCTCTGGTACACTGAGGTCAGAGTTCGCTTGTCATCCTAGAGCAATGGGAAGACAGCAGGTTGCAGCAGAGGGCTGATAGGAACTACTCTTGGAAAATGCTTCTGGCTGCTGCCTGGGGAGTGTAACTGGAGAGGGTCAGGAGTGGGAGCCTCAGGTCAGGGAGGAGGTTGCTGCCAGGAGGAGGCCAGGAATGATGGGGGACTCTGGGCTGAGGGCCACAGGAGTGGGGATGAGTTGGTCCTATTTGGGACATACTTAGGAAATGGAATAGGATTTGCTGACAGTTCAGACGAGAGGAGCAGAAGCGGAAAGAGTTGAGAGTAACCACGGGGTTTCTGGGAGGATGGAGAGGCAGCCATGAGACAGGACGTATGGTCATCACCGGACTCTGCAGAGGGTAAGGGGTCAAGCACTGAATATGGAACCCTGGAATTTGGCACGGGACGCGGGCATGACAGGGAGCCAGGGCCGAGCCGGCCCTACGCCGGCACTCTCACAGGCAGCCCATCCTCCAGCACATCGATCGCCCGCGGGCGTTAGGACCTCAGGGCCGCCCTCCGCCCGCATGGAGCTAGTTGAGGCCCGCATGCGTGCTGCGGCAGCCGGGACTGTCGTGGCGCAGGGGGTGGGACGGGATCCGGTCACGTGCGCTTCCCGGGGGCGCTCTGGTCACGTGACCGCGGCGGGAGTCAGCTGACGCGAGAGGGTTTGAAGCGGCACCGCGAGGGAGCGAGGCCGCTGCAGCGGCGGCGGGCGCCCGGACCCCGGCTGCCCGGCGGTGTCCGGCGGCGTCCGGCGCTCCCCGCCCCGTAATGGCAGCCCCCGTGGGCCGGCGGAGCTCAGGTGAGGGCGCGCGCGGCCCCGCGGGACCCCGAACGCGGGCGGCGGGCGGGCGGCCAGCTCCCCGGACCTGGGGCGGCGGAGCTCCCGGTTTCCCGTGCCTAAACTCTGGTGCTGACCTCTCAGCTTCCCGGTGGTGAAGATAGGGACAGATGGCTCCTAGAACCTGGGCGGCAGGTGGGCGCCCGCTCCTCCGACCTCGGAGTGGCGGGACTCCTGTGTGCTCTTCCTGGACCCAGGTTCTGCTCAGAGTTCTTAAACTCAGGCAGCGGGTGGGCCGCCAGCTTCTCCAGCTCAGGCCCGGGAGGTGTCCGGGGTTTGCGTTCTGAGCGTTGTTCCGATTGCTCAGCGTTGCTGGACCTCAGCGGGCACCGGCTTCTCCAGCCCTCACGTGAAACTCCCAGGATTCCCTTCCCCAATTCTTGAGGCAATGCTCAGCTTCTCTAAACTCAGATAGAGGGCTGGGGGGCGGGGGGGAGTTACCTCCTTGAACCCAGGCGCCTAACTCGATCTCATAAGTCCAAACCTGTGGAAGCTCAGTTTTCTTGAACTCAAGCGGTGGAAACCCAGCCTCTAGTCTCTTCAGTCTCTGCTTCTGATGGGGGAGCCTGGAGGAAGACTCTTTGTGTTGGTCTTCCCTTCTTGAGCTAGCTGGAGATACCTGAAAGCTGTCCCTGCTGGTAGGATCTGGGGTGGGTTAACTGAGATCCCAGCTAGGGAGGCGGGCCTGCCCTGTGGCTTCCCATCCAGCTATCTTGTAAACAACCACAACAGCATCCAAGCTCCAAAGGGACAGGCCAGGAGCTGGCTCTCCCTGCAGGACAGGTTCTGACAGTGCTCACATTCGCCCTGGCAGCTGTGTCAGGCAGGCGCGGGCCAGGCCCTAGAAAGAAGCAGGGTTCTCCCGGTGGGGGTGGTGGGGGTGTGTCAGGGACGCTCCTGGGCTGCTGTGACCAGCTGTGACCCCAGCGGTTGATGAAACCTTGGACCTTTCTCTTAAGTTGTTCAGGAGTGAAGAGAATAAGTAGTGTTAAGAGTAAAGCCGATTTTCGGGCGCCTGGGTGGCTCAGATGGTTAAGCGTCTGCCTTCCCACTCAGGTCACGATCCCAGGGTCCCTCCCCGCATCGAGCTCCCTGCTCAGCGGGGAGCCTGCTTCTCCCTCTGCCTCTCTCTCTCTCTCTCTCTGTCTCTTATGAATAAATAAAATCTTGAAAAAAAAGAAAAAAAGGAAAAAAGAATAAACCCTATTTTCTGAAGAATTACCAAGATTTGGAGGCTGAACTGAGGCTTTTATCTGCTTTATCCCGTTTCATTCAGAGAACACCTTTCAGAGTTTCAACCTCAGGGTAGATTTTTTTTTTTTTTTTTTTTTAGATTTTATTTATTTATTTGACAGAGAGAGACACAGCGAGAGAGGGAACACAAGCAGGGGGTGTGGGAGAGGGAGAAGCAGGCTTCCCGCCGAGCAGGGAGCCCGATGTGGGGCTCGATCCCAGGACGCTGGGATCATGACCTGAGCCGAAGGCAGACGCTTAACGACTGAGCCACCCAGGCACCCCGATTTTTTTTTTTTAAGATTTTATTTTTAAGTAATCTCTACACCCAAGGTGGGGCTCAAGATCAAGAGTCGCATGCCCTTCCCACTAACCAGCCAGGCGCCCCATCCAGGTAGACTTTTTATTTCCACTTTTCAAATGAGAAGATGGAGGCTTTGAAAGATGACCAGGATCCCCCCAACTGGGAAGTGGCAGGTCTGGGATTTGGTTCTAGGGCTGTGAGAGTTCCAGAAGCTGGTGCCCTTCATGAAGATGCTATATTAGCTCATGAGCTAACATACGGGCAGTGTGGTAATAACACCCATTGGCTTGCAGTGAGTCTTCAGCAAATATGTTCTGTTATTGTTACTGTTGTTGTCGATCTCCCCTTCTCTGGGCCTGGGGCTTGTGAGGGTGTCAGCTGGATGGGCCAGGTCATGATGAGTGGAAAAATCCTTCTTTGGATGTTTGACCAGAAAAAAACTGGAATGTAGCTGAGCTCCATGCTCATACCTGGAGGCTGGAGTTGAGATGAGCTCTGGAGCCTTGAGTGCCCTGTGGGAAGCCAGTGGAATCAATTCGTTCTCTTCCCAAAATCCACAACTGGAACAACGATGGAATGTTCTGACATTCTTACCACAAGCCAGCCCCTGTGGTAAATGTTTTGTAAGCATCAAATCCTCAACTTCCTGGTGAGAGGTGTTTTTGTCCCGTTCTGCAGATGAGAAAGCTGAGGCTCAGAGGCAGAGTGCCCTGCCCAAGCCAGTGAGAAGCAGGGTCAGGAATCAGCTCAGGCCCTTTTGAACCCCAAATCCAAATTTGTAACCTCTGATAGGACTGCTACATATAACCACAACATGTTGCAGATTTTCTGGGTTTTCTTAGATCTCTCAGAGTTCTTTGGCTGGTGCATGGGACCTGTTTCCCCTGATGGCAGGTGGGTCTGCCTGGGCCTGGTCCCCACCGCCCTCCCCCATTCCTGCAGAGACTGAGCGGCTCCTAACCCCCAGTCCTGGGTATGGCACCCAGGCCGGGGCTTCCCCGGTCCCTCCGGAAGAGGAGGACCTCCGCCGCCGGCTCAAGTACTTCTTCATGAGTCCCTGTGACAAATTTCGGGCCAAAGGCCGCAAGCCCTTCAAGCTGATGCTGCAAGTCGTGAAGATCTTAGTGGTCACTGTGCAGGTGAGTCCTGCAGGGGCCCCAGCAGAACACCACCTGTGGCCGCTGCTGTGTCTGGAGTCGGAACTAGTCCAAGCCCTGCAGCAACATAGGAACAGTGGCAATGGCTGTAATCATTCAGGAAGCCCTCTAAGATCTGTGGTGGGAACAGCTCCTTGTAACCTCACAGATGCCCTTTGAGGTCCTGGCAACCGCTATTGCCACCATTTTATAGATGAGGCAGCTGAGGCTCAGAGAGGTTAAGGGACTTGTCCAAAGTCAAACAGCAACCAAGCATGGGGAGCTGGCGCTTGAACCCAGGCAGTCTGATGCCGTGTTCACTCTCAAAGAGAACTGACCCAGTGGTGGAGCAGACAGTTGCTGACCCCTCATCCCAGGCCCTGTGGTGGGCTTTGGGGACCCCAAGGTGAATCAGAGCCAGCCCCTGCCCTAAGGAGCCTCTGGTCTCATGCTGTGATTCAGAGTATATTAGGATACTTCGGGTTTCCTTTCGGTAAAAGGACCCAACAGTGGTGCTTACCCTGTAGGTTTGGGTTTAGCACAGAACCTAGCACCTGGTAAACATCTAATGAACACTGTTGTCATGAGAGACGTGAGCACCCGCTGTGTGTTGCTCCCCGGGGACTTATGGTGGGCATTCCTCGTGCCCCGCATTGTCAACTCCCCCCCCCCCCGCCCTCCCCAGCTCATCCTGTTCGGGCTCAGCAACCAGCTGGCAGTGACATTCCGGGAGGAGAACACCATTGCCTTCCGGCACCTCTTCCTGCTGGGCTACTCGGATGGGGCCGATGACACCTTCGCGGCCTACACACGGGAACAGCTCTACCAGGCCATCTTCCATGCTGTAGACCAGGTGCGGGCAACCAGGGGCAGGCAGGCAAGTGGGCAGGCAGGCAGGCAGGGGAGAGTGGGCAGGGCTGACGGACCCTCCCCTTCTCTGCCCACAGTACCTGATGCTCCCTGATGTGTCGCTAGGCCGGTATGCCTACGTGCGGGGCGGGGGTGGCCCCTGGGCCAACGGCTCAGCCCTGGCCCTCTGCCAGCAGTACTACCACCGAGGCCACGTGGACCCAGCCAACGACACCTTTGACATTGATCCCATGGTTGTCACTGGTGAGTAGGCAGGGCAGGGCATAACTGTTGGTAGCGTCGGCTGCTGGAATTAAAATCCCAGTTCTGCTTCCCATTCATCTGGCAGATAGGGTTGTCCTGGTCGTTAATAACTTGATGTTTGCAGTGTCTTTGGTAGAATGCTTGGTGTGCAGAAAAATGCAAGTGTTGTGTTTTTTTTTTTTTTTTTAAGATTTTATTTAGTTATTTGACAGAGAGAGAGAGAGAGAGCACAAGCAGGGGGAGTGGCAGGGAGAGGGAGAAGCAGGCTCCCCGCTGAGCAGGGGGGCCCGACGCGGGGCTCGATCCCAGGACCCTGCGATCATGACCTGAGCCGAAGGCAGCCGCTTAACGGACTGAGCCACCCAGGCGCCCCAAGTGTTGTGTTTTAATATCGTTAATTCACTAAGCATTTGGGGGCCCACTGAGCGCCAGGCCCTCGGGCCTGTGTAGGCAATAAGACGAACTGGGCCCTTTCCAGGGGAGACAGTGGGGAACAGATGACAAATGTTAAGTTCATAGTGGGACGTGAAGGAGGGAAGGGGGCTGCTGGGGACTCTGGGGAGACCTGCCTGTGCCTCTCCCGCCCCCAGTGTCCCTTCCCTGACTCCCTGTCCTCAGACTGCATCCAGGTGGACCCCCCTGAGAGACCCCTTGTGCCCCCCAGTGATGATCTCTCCCTCTCGGACAGCAGCGCCAGTTACAAGAACCTCACGCTCAAATTCCACAAGTACTGCCTGATGGAGGGGCCGCCAGGGCTGGGCCGAGGGTTGGGGGAGGCAGGATGCCAGGCATCCTTGGCCACCCCCCACCGGCGGGGACAGAGAAAGACCATGCTGATGCCTGTGTGTGAGCACTTCCTCTGCAAGCTGCAGAGTCAACGTGGGGCAGGAGCGCTGCGGTGGGGGGCAGGGGGCGGCAGGAGGGACCAGCAGAGCCCCTCTCCCTCACCGAAGCTTCCCTCCCAGGCTGATCAACGTCACCATCCACTTCCAGCTGAAGACCATCAATCTTCAGAGCCTGATCAACAATGAAATTCCTGACTGCTACACCTTCAGTGTCCTGGTAAGCCCAGTGTCCAGGACAAGGGGGGCAGGCGCTCCAGTGATAAGGGTTGCCCACAGGGCTCCTGAGCTCCGGGGCTGGGGACCCTTGGCCAAGGGCAGCTTAGGGGTAATAAGGGAGATGGGGCCAGACAGACCATCCATCATGTGGGTCTGGGAGCCTGAGTCTGCCAAGGTTTACTCTGGCCTTTCCTGCCCTGCCATACCCCTGCAGATCACTTTCGACAATAAGGCGCACAGTGGGCGTATCCCAATCAGTCTGGAGACCCAGGCCCACATCCAGGAGTGTAAACACCCCAGCGTCTTCAGGCATGGTGAGCCCCCAACCCCCAGACCCATGCTAGCAGGGGCCTTGACCTGCCCGGGGATCCCCCAAGCCCCAGACCAGCACGGGCCCAGTTCCTGATTCATCCAGGTAACCCATAAGCCCACTGAGTAGCCACCACCAGTCCTGCAGCCTCCTAGGCCTGGGCCTAGCCCCATCCCTAGTCTCCCAAGGCCCCAAGCCACTCCCGGCCCTACCCAAGTCCTCTCCCCATAGGAGACAACAGCTTCCGGCTCCTGTTCGATGTGGTCGTGATCCTCACCTGCTCCTTCTCTTTCCTGCTGTGTGCCCGCTCGCTGCTGCGTGGCTTTCTGCTGCAGAACGTGAGAGCTGCGTCCAGTGGCACGCATGTGTGCCTGAGCCAGCCTCTCCTGGCTCGGGGGCCATAAGGGCCGGGGGAGAGAGGGTCCCTCGCCCGGGCCAGCCCTCAGCCCACCTGCCTCCTGCAGGAGTTTGTTGGGTTCATGTGGCGGCAGCGGGGACGGGTCATCAGCCTCTGGGATCGGCTGGAATTTGTCAATGGCTGGTACATCCTGCTGGTCACCAGCGATGTGCTCACCATCTCGGGCACCATCATGAAGATTGGCATTGAAGCCAAGGTGGGTCCTGCCCGGGGCCCTGTTGACTTGTTCCAGGCCTTGGTCCCTTATACCACCTCCCCGGCATACCCCTCCCATACCTGCCTGGGGCCACAGCCCCTGGGAAGAGCCAGGCCAGGTGAGGTTGACACTGCTGCTGTCCCTAGAACCTGGCGAGCTACGACGTCTGCAGCATTCTCCTGGGCACCTCCACGTTGCTTGTCTGGGTCGGCGTCATCCGCTATCTGACCTTCTTCCATAAGTACAATGTAAGCTTCGAATGTGTAGGCTGGACCCTCCAGGTGGTGGCCGTACGCTCCCCACTTCTCACTTTCTTCCCCCGGATAAATACATACACCTGTAGCCATCACCAGCCTCTATAGATGGCCTGTCACGAGCCTCTTCCCCGTACCTGCCCACCCCAGATGTACCTGTCCCTGCCCCCAAACCAGAGCCATGGGAGCCTGCTGCTTCATGCCACCCAGCTGAGTCTGGCCAGGGGGTATCCTCAGGTCCCCTGCCCCCCCCCCCCCCCCTTCTAAACTACCTCCAGCTCCTGTGGCCACTCTGGTGTGACTTCAGCCAGGCACTGCCTGCTTCCCTCCCATTCGCAAGGCCAGCCTAGGTTGTGGCCACACCCTCATCGAGGCCTCCCCATCTCCCTGCCACAGATTCTCATTGCCACACTGCGGGTGGCCCTGCCCAGCGTCATGCGTTTCTGCTGTTGTGTGGCTGTCATCTACTTGGGCTATTGCTTCTGTGGCTGGATCGTGTTGGGCCCCTACCATGTGAAGGTAGGGGCTGTCCAGGGCGTGGTGCTCATGACCCACAGTCAAGGGGTTCCTTTCTCCCCTCTCCAAGCCCACTGCTAAACCCTCTGACCCCTGGTCTATTGATTGTTGATCTGGGCACCCTGAACAGCCCACCTTGACCCCTGGTACCTTACCAGGAGGTCTCCAGCAGTTCTGCCCATTGTTCCCTCTGACTCCCCGTGAACCCACCCCATCCCCAGCCCGCAGTTGCACCCACGGTCCTTCTGACCCCACAACCCCACTGCCCTGCTGGCAGTTTCGCTCGCTGTCCATGGTGTCGGAGTGCCTGTTCTCGCTCATCAATGGGGACGACATGTTCGTGACGTTTGCCGCAATGCAGGCTCAGCAGGGCCGAAGCAGCCTCGTCTGGCTGTTCTCCCAGCTCTACCTCTACTCCTTCATCAGCCTCTTCATCTACATGGTGCTGAGCCTGTTCATCGCGCTCATCACTGGAGCCTACGACACTATCAAGGTCAGCCCCGGCCCGCATGCCCTCCCCTAGCCTGTCTCCATGGGGGGCCAACCCTCACGTACATACAGCCCTGAACCTTGGGTTCCAGGGCCCTTGGAGTTGGCCCCAGCAGGGTCTCAGGGGATGTGGTGCAGGGTGAGGAGGGAAGGACCCAGGGAAAGAAGGTGGGAGACTCTGAGAAGCCGGAAGAGAGGTGGCTGGGGGTGGGGGGAGGTGTGCTGATCACAGGGGCCACATTCTCGGTTTTATCAAGGTGGGGCTCTGGCCAGGTAAGGTTCCTGTGTCTGCTTTTACCAACAGGGAAACCAGGCTGTAGAGTTTTAGTGACTTCCCTGAGGTCAGCTACTAAGTGGTCGAGCCAGGCTCAACCCAGGACTGTGTGTTTCCGGAACTCCTGATCCTCACCCTCCCATCCTGTAGGGTGGCCTGGGTGGGAGCTCTTTGGGTCCAGGGAATGGTGGTGGTTCTGCAGGCTGCAGGGGTCAGAGGAGAGGGGTTGGAGTAGAATGTGAGAGGCAGGTAGACACGATTCTTTTAGCAGACGTGTCTGAGGGTCCTGTGCTGGGTATCTAGGAAACATGGTATATACAGGCTATCCCAGAGCAGTAGGCAAGATGGATGATCCATGAACAGAACTGGGATGACCAACTGGTGAGAGGGATGAAGGTTACAAAAGGATCCCCTGCTTTAGACTCGTATTGGGGTGAGTCCAGGGAAGTTTCTAGAATGTGCTAATACTGGTCCTAGCCACATGTAACTATTTAAATTTTGACTTTAATTGAAATGAAATACAATTCCACATTCAGTTCCTCACTCACACCACCTGTCAAGTGCCCAAAGGCTAACGTGGCGAGTGACTACCAGATTGGACAGCACAGATGGCAGACCTTTCCTTCGTCTTAGAAACTTCTGGATTGACAAGAGGGGAGTCCAAGAGAGAGCACCAGGGAGAAGGAACAGCCAGAGCAAAGGCCCAGTAGCCAGAAAGGACTTGGGGATGAGATGATGGCTTCTCTACCAGGTTGGGAGGGGTGAAGGCTCTGCCGAAAGCCAGAGTTCTGCTGGGGATGCAGGGGTGCACCTCCCCCAAGCATGGATACAGTCATCCCACAGATACACTCCTGTCACTCGGGTCCAAGGAGCCCCCCGGGTCTTGCTCTAGCACCTAGATGTCACACGTGTGTATCAGCCTTGGATATAAAGCGCAGACCTTGCTCCTGCTGTGTGCACCCACTCAGTAGATGTGCCCATGCAGGCACCCCGCTTGTGTCCGGTATGGCTCCGGGTGCTGGGGCAGCGGCAGAGGGCACCAACTGACCGAGATGCGGGACGTGCACATACTCAGGGGCCAGGCAGTGTCTCCCGGGGAAGCAAACCCCGAGGAGTGACAGGTGGAGGGGACCTCAAGTGCAAAGGGGTGGTGGGGGTGGGGAGCTTGGCTGGTGGCTGAGTCACAGGGAGGAGATCTCGCTGGCTGGCTGCCTGGCGAGGAGGTGGTGGGGAGGGCGGACCTCAAAGGGGCCACCCCGCATTTCTCCCCAGCACCCAGGCGGTGCTGGCGCAGAGGAGAGCGAGCTCCAGGCCTACATTGCTCAGTGCCGGGACAGCCCCACCTCCGGCAAGTTCCGCCGCGGGAGCGGCTCGGCCTGCAGCCTCCTCTGCTGCTGCGGCAGGTTCGAGCTAGGGATTGGGGGCTGGGGACAGGGAGCGTGCCCGAGGGAACTGCTGCCTTCCGCCCCGGCTGACAGGCTGCTTGCTACTGCCTCTCCTCCAGGGACGCCTCGGAGGAGCATTCGCTGCTGGTGAATTGACTCGGACCCGCCACTGCTACTGGACATTAGCCCTCCGACTGCGGAGACTCACGCTTATTTATTTGTAGGGTTTGCTTTTAAGGACCGGTTCCCTGCTGCGCCCTGAGGACCTGGCCCAGTCGGGTCGGACACGGGTGGGACAGGGCTGGGGTGGGTGTTAAATAAACGGGAAAATAAACTTGTTCTCGTTTCTAGCGGGAGGGGCGTTCCCTGCGCTAGTCGGTTTCGGCCCCTTTAAGGCGTCGTCCAACAGCGTGGCGGGCGGTGCGAGACCTTACACACGTGGGGGGCGGGGCTGCAGCGCGGTTTACGCGAATAATTTAAAGGGGCCGCGCCCGCGGCGCTGGACGGAAAGCTACTGGTGTTGGCGCAGCGTGGACCCCGGCTGCGGCCCGGTGGGTGAGTCCGGGTTTTCGTCGCCCCCGCAGAGGCGTCCCTTCGGGGGTCGTTAGCGAGTCCTCGGCTTTCCCAAGATCTGCCCTCCTTTGGCCGGTAGCTCCCGACTCTCTGATGCTCCCATCCCCCCCCTCGCCGCCCCCCAGTTACTGGCAGGTGTTTCCGCGCCGGTAGCCAGGTGCGGGCTAGGGAGGAAGAGGAGTAGTCTTCCCCATGAATTTTCCAGGTAATACCTCCAGGGCCCAGTGACTCCCCCAAATTTCCGTTAGCACTCCAGCGGTGCCAGAAATATTCTCAGGTTTCCAGAAAAGTCCCAGTAATATTCCAGCATTCATTCCTAGCCGGCTCTTGCTCAAACGACCCCAGGGACGTGCTCACCCACTTCTCAGTTTTCCCAGGAATAGTGCTGTATTCCTGAGAATCTCTCAGTAACTTTACAGTGATCCCCAGTAATTCCAGCGTCCCTGGTTACGTCTCCCAGTAATGGCGCCAGCATCGTTCCGAGAGTCCCAGTGATGCTTCACACTGTCAGAGACCCCGTAACTTTACTAATGCGTGACTGTAAATCTAGCATCACAGTAACACCTTGCGAATCCGCCCCACTCCGAGCGTCCCGGGATTCCTCCGAGACCCCGCAACGCCCCAGGATCCCTTGTGTGGGAGTTTCCAGCAGCACTCCCGAGCGCCCCCCGCCCGTGGGTCTCCCCAGGGGCAGGTTTGGGTCAGAAGTCAGGCGACCCCGTGGCTTGAAGGCCCCAGTTTCCCTGGGGTTGGGGCATCCAGTCTTCGCAGAGGGGTGCGGCCTTGGGTCTGCCGGGTCAGGATTGATCAATCCCTCAGGGCGGAGGCTAGGAGGAGGCCACTTGCGGGAGGAAGGCGGGCTCTTCGGGGACCCGTGCGCACGCTGCTGACTGTGGGTGTCCGGCCGGCTGCCCTTTGGCCCCAGGGTGGGGCTGTACCCGTGGGGCGTCTGGTCGGCTCGGCGTGTGGGTGAAGGGAGCCAGGGACGCGCCTTACTCCCTAGCCTGGGCGTCGAGGTCAACCTGCACCACCTCTCTGCTCTGCAGCGCCCCACCAGCCGTCCCCTGGCTAGCGAAGCCATCCAGGCGGCGAGTACGAAGGGGGCAAGGCTCGAGGTAGGGGTAGGGGAAAGGCGTGCCCAGAGTGACGACTTGCACCGGTTCCTCCTGCTTCTTATTCCCCAGGATTCCGGGCTACCAGACCTCGGCCCAGTCTGAAGCAACTGATGGAGGCTCCGTTACAAACGGGAATGGTAAAGATTGCTTTGTGAGGCGCTGTGGGGACTACAATTCCCGAAATGCTGAGCGCTCATCGCGGTCCCGCGAGAACTGTTCAGACAGAACTACGTTTCCCGGCGTGCACCGCGGGCCGCGGAGCCGCCGGAAAGAGTTGCGCCCCCGGGGAGGGAGCAGCGGCGGCCCATTCTGCAGATGGGGACGTCGAGGCACGGGCCGATTGTGACCTCCTCGGGGGCGGCGGACTTGACCGAATGGGATGGGGACGGGGGCGTCCCGGCCTCCGGGGAGGGCTCGGCAGGCCGGGTATGCGATGCGCAGCCAGTGCCATTCGTCCCGCAGGTGCTGGGCGTGATGATTGGGGCCGGAGTCGCGGTGCTGGTCACTGCAGTGCTCATCCTCCTGCTGGTGCGGAGGCTCCGAGTGCCGAGTGAGGACCCGGAGGGCCCCTCCGGGGAGGCTGCGGAGTGGGGAGCTGAAATGCCCGGGTTCCTGAGGCAGTAGAGATGGGACTTAACGGGAGTCTGCACGCAGTGCCCTCCTCTCTGGCCGTGTGGAGTCTGCGCAGAGCTCAGAGTGCTTCTCTCCCCACTTATCCCCAGAAACGCCAGCACCGGATGGCCCCCGGTATCGATTCCGGAAGAGGGACAAAGTGCTCTTCTATGGTCGGAAAATTATGCGGAAGGTGAGTTTAGGACCCCCGGGGTCCCCGCTGAACACACAGAGGTTCTGCCCTTTCCTTTTTACTCGTTTTAGTAAGTCCGTTTTCCTTGGCTAGGGTTCTCTGGATCTGGCCCTTCTTCCCTTGCTCTGAATTGGCAGTTCACCCATCCCCCATCCTTACTCCTCCTAGGTATCACAGTCCACTTCCTCCCTGGTGGACGCTTCTGTCTGCACCACTTCCCGGCCACGCATGAAGAAGAAACTTAAGATGCTCAACATTGCCAAGAAGTAAGGCTGTACTGGGTGTACCTGGTACTGGGGGCTATCTCAGGGACCCTTTGAGTAATCAGCCCACACCAAAGGGTGTATCTAAGGATTCTTTGAGCTGCACGGACTGTTTGGGGAGTCTTCCCACATTAGAGGGGCTATCTCAGAACTCTCGCACACTAGACAGGCGGGCTCTGAGAACATCTCAGCGAGGTTCCCCCTACCACGGGGTGTTTGTGAGTCAGTCAGTATCTTAGACGCTTTGTAATAATAGGGTTAGGGGTCTCCGTCTGGGCTCTCCATGTAGGCCAGTTCATGGGTCTCCCCACACAGGAGGTGATTCATTGGGGTTAACTCAGGTGTTTCTGTGATCTCCTGGAGGGGCTATCTCTAGCTTCTGTTTTCTAGGGGTTATCTCAGCAATCTCTACATCAGAAAGCATCTCTCTATGTCACCTACCCTGGAGTTTTTCCTACACTAAGGAGGCTATCTTAGGTGTTTCTGTTTCCTAGGAGTCATTTCAAGAATCTTCTTGCTCTAAGAAACATAGGAAGGACATCCCAGGGCTCCATGCCATCAGCAAAGGGCTATCTCAGAGTCTCTGAGAAAGGCTCTCCCAGGGATCTTTCTAAGTTGGAAGCTGGCTGTGAGGTTGGTCTCCAGACATCATGGAATGTACTTGAAGGTCTGTCTCAAGGGTGTCTTCACAGTAAGGGCTCTCCCACTGAGGGTGTCATCCTAGGGCTGTCCATGATCAGCAGATGTGTCATCGCATGGCTTTTTGTGACTTCGGTAGAAGGGCTAGCTCTAGAGCCTCTATGATCAGTTGAGGGTCTGTATCTCCTGTCTCTGTATGTCACGGGGGTTGTGTCAATGTGTGCATACCCTCGAGGAGCTACACTGATGTTTTCATGACCTTCAGGGGGCTATCTCCGCTCTTTCTGAACTGGGCAAGGGCTAGCCCAAGATCTGTTTGATCAGAAAAGGAACCATATCTGGATTTCTCTATATCGTGCAATTTAATTCAGGAGTCTGCTTATCCTAGAGGGTTCTATCTCAGGGGGCTTGTGACCCGGAAGGGGCTGTCTCAGTAGTACCTGTGACTTGCAGGGAAGGGCTCTTCTGGGTCTATGAGTAGCAGAGAGCACTATCTGTGCTCTCCACATACAATGAGAGCTATTTCAGGAGTCTTTGTGACCATCGAAGGGATCATCTCAGGGTTCTCTGAGATCTGGAAGGAAAGGCCAGCTCAGGGAGCTTTACAAAGGTCCGAGCAGCTGATGGGGTCTCCTCGTATGATGGAAGCTACCCCAGAGCTCTGCGTGTGTTGGGGAGGCTATCTCCGGGTCCGGTCTGTGCTAGGAAGGAAGGTCTCAGGGGTCCCATGATGAATGGAGGTGCAATTTCTGGGGTCAGGCTGTATTTTATGCCAGGGGTCTGCCTAACTACAGGGTCCATTGCAGGAGCTTATGATTAGCAAAGAGGCGATCTCAGGATTTTACATCAGAGGACAACAAATTTTTTTGTAAGGGGTCAGATCAGTAAACATCTTAGGCTTTGCAGGCTGTATGACTGTGTTACAATTTTTCAGCATTGTCGTTGAGTGAAAGCAGCCACGGGTAACGTGTAAATGAATGAATATGGTTGTGTGCCAATAAAACTTTATTTACGTAAGTAGGTAGTGGACCAGAGTTTGCTGACTCCCGTTCTTTGTGATTTAGAGGAAAGGCTATGTGGGAGTCTTCAGGTCTGCCCGAGCCCTCTCCCTACCTGCCCCCTGCACCCCTCTCTTCCCCCCAGGATCCTTCGTATCCAGAAAGAGGCACCAACACTGCAACGGAAGGAGCCGCCGCCTGCAGTGCTCGAGGCTGACTTGACGGAGGGTGACCTGGCTAACTCCCACCTGCCCTCCGAGGTGCTCTACATGCTCAAGAATGTCCGGTCAGTGTTGGGGTGCAGGTGGGGGGCGCCTGCAGAGTTGGGGGGCTCACCTGACCTCCTGCATTCCTCCCCCTCTCTGCCCCATCCAACAGGGTGCTGGGCCACTTCGAGAAGCCTCTCTTCCTGGAGCTCTGCCGACACATGGTCTTCCAGCGGCTCAGCCAGGGGGACTATGTCTTCCGGCCAGGCCAGCCGGACGCCAGTATCTACGTGGTGCAGGATGGGCTGCTGGAGCTCTGTCTGCCAGGGCCGGTGAGCGGACCAATCGTGGGGTACCATGGGGGGATGGGCAGTGCGGATGGGCAGTGGGGACTGGGATGGGCGTTGCTTTCAGTCAGCGGGGTTCACGGACTTTTGAGATGCGCAGGCAGAAGTTGGGAACAAACGCGCAAGGGTGTCGGGTTGGTCTACATGGTCAGCAGTTATGATTAATGACGGCCAGAAAATGGATACCGGCCAGAGATTTGGTGGGTTTGGGGATCGGGGTGTCAGTGATCACTGGGTGGTGAGGTCCAGAGCCAGTGGCATGCTCAGGGGGTGGAATGCCAGTTGGCAGGGGGGGACAGCCCCGGTCAACCCCCCCTCCCCCACGTCTGCGTGTCTCAGGATGGGAAGGAGTGTGTGGTGAAGGAAGTGGTCCCTGGGGACAGCGTCAACAGCCTTCTGAGCATCCTGGATGTCATCACTGTAAGTGATCAGTCTTGGGGGACAAGGAAGCTGGGTATGAGGACCCACTCAGTGGGCTGGTTTGGAGAGGGTCACCTGGGGGGCCCCAATCTCCCAGAGTCCCCTCGGATGCTGCCAGTGGTCTCGCAAGGCACTGGCCTTGGGAAGGACTTGGGGAGCAGTAAGGGAGCACACAGCCCCTGATCTTGATTCTCCTTGTTCCCCCCCATACCCACAGGGCCACCAGCACCCCCAGCGGACTGTATCTGCCCGGGCAGCCCGGGACTCCACAGTGCTGCGGCTGCCCGTGGAGGCCTTCTCTGACGTGTTCACCAAGTACCCCGAGAGCTTGGTGCGGGTGGTGCAGGTCAGCGGGCCTTTGGCCTCCCTCCACCTGCCCCTACCCATCCCAGGCACCTGCGGGCTGGTGCTCAGCAGTCAGGTGGCGCTCAAGCTGTGCTTATCAGCCCTGAGCAGCCACATCTCTGGGGGCCCCTGTCCCCTCCCTTTAGCTGCCTCCACCCCTTCTCCCCAGGCTTCTGCCACCTGATTGTGGGTTTCTCCCTGGCTAGCCCTCTGCCCCTTACTGCCAGCCCCTTACTGCTCCCGGCCTTGACCTTCCCTACGCTTCCACCCCCTTAATGCCTAGTCCACATTTTCTTCCGCTTTCTGTTATGTGATTCTCATTACCCAGTGTCTCACTCCCCTTCTCCCTGGCCACAGATCATCATGGTGAGGCTGCAGCGGGTCACCTTTCTGGCCCTTCACAACTACCTGGGTCTGACCAACGAGCTGTTTAGCCACGTGAGTTCCGCAGGGGGCCCAGGGAACATGGAGCCGGGAGGGTGGGGGTGGGATGCATGCCTCCCAGGACCTACCACAAGGGGACTCTCTGTCACCAGGAGATCCAGCCCCTGCGCCTCTTCCCCAGCCCTGGCCTCCCAGCCCGCACCAGCCCTGTGCGTGGCTCCAAGAGGGTGGTCAGCACCTCAGCTACTGAGGAGCCTAGGGAGACTCCTGGCCGGCCGCCTGAGCCCACTGGGGCCCCACTACCTGGACCTGCAGGTATCAGAGATGACCCCAGCCGTTTCCCAGGGACCCCATAGCTAGGTACCCAGGTCTGACTCCTGTTTGGTCCCCCAGAGACCCCTGGCCTCGGCCCCAGGGGGCCATCAGAATCGCTTTCCTAGTCCCCCAGTCCTCAGAGACTGTGAGCTGACCCATCTCTAAACCCTGCTCAGTTCCCTACTCTGTGATCCTAGCTTTAGGCTCTGAGGGGCAGGAGCCTGACCACATGTCTCTCCCAGGGGATCCGGTGAAGCCCACATCCCTGGAGGCTCCCTCTGCTCCCCTGCTGAGTCGCTGCATCTCCATGCCGGTGGACATCTCAGGTTTGGGGCACCAGATGGAGGGGGGTAAGGCCATCGGGCTTCTGGGTTGCCTGTAGGCATACCAGCCTTGATTTTTCCCATCTGTGAAGTGGGAATACTGGCAGTATTCTCGTGATGTTTTTCTGGGTAATTATTGAGATGGTGTCTTCCCAGCTGTGGTTAAGAAAGATTCTGAGGGCGAGTGCTGTAATGGAGTAGTCACATCTGCACAGATAGGGAATTTGGCACATAGGTCAACTGGGGTTGCTCTCATCTTTATTGTTTTTATAAAATACCTCCTGCCCAACGCAGGCTTGCAGGGTGGGCCCCGCTCTGACTTCGACATGGCGTATGAGCGTGGCCGGATCTCCGTGTCCCTGCAGGAAGATGCCTCAGGGGGACCCCAGGCAGCTCCCGTTCGGGTAAGGCCCTCATCCCCTCCCCTCCCCAGTGCCCTCCCACAACCCTGGCCTGGCCCACAGTGGCATCCCCGAGAGAAGGTCAGGTGGGAGCACAGAGGTCACAGGCCCTGTCCCGTGCAGACCCCCACTCAGGAGCCCCGGGAGCAGCCAGCGGGCGCCTGCGAGCACAGCTACTGCGAGGATGAGCTGGCCACCGGTGGCTGCCCCTTCGGGCCCTACCAGGGACGCCAGACAAGCAGCATCTTTGAGGCAGCGAAACGGGAGCTGGCAAAACTGATGCGGATTGAGGTGGGTGGCTGTGGTGTTCCGGGGGGGGATGTGGGGTGGGGGGCGGGGAGGCCCACAGGGGCCCATCTCAAGCCCCCTTTCTCTCCAGGACCCCGCCCTCCTGAGCAGCCGGGTCTTGCTGCATCACGCCAAAGCTGGTACCATCATTGCTCGCCAGGGGGACCAGGTGAGGCTGACCCCTGGTCTCTAATGCAACTCCGACCCAAGACCTTTTTCTGACCTCTGAACCTTACCCCTTGGCCCTATGTGTAGATCTCTCTCAGTGTGTGATTTCCATCCCTGCCCCTAGATGCTATACTCTGATCCCTCTTGCGCTCTGGACCTACTGACCTTTCCTCTCTAATCCTCGAAACTTTGACCCGAGGACCACTCCAGGGACATTTGCCAATGTTGAGACTTTTTTTTATTGACTTGGGAGGATGCTACTGGCATCTAGTGGGTAAAAGCCAGAGATGCAAGAATGCACAGAGCAGCGCCTCGCAGCAGAATTATTCAGTCCCAAATGTTAATAGTGCAAAGGTTAAGAAGCTCTGTTTTACAGACATTTCCCAAAGTGTACTTCATGGAACACCTGTATCACAAACAAAGGATCTGTGCTCAAACAGATTTGGGAAATGTTGGCTATCCCTTTGTGGAAGCTCTTGGTGAACACCATTAGCATATTCAAGGCTCTGAGAAGTCCTGCTGTGAAGAGACTTGCTTCCCAATCTGATGACAAATGGCAGCTTAATATTAGTAACTCCCATTCATATCCCAAACGGAGTCTGGAAGTTCTGTCTTAGAAGATTCCAGCACGTGTATGCGTCTCCTGGGGCTGCAGAGGCAGGAAACGCCAGCAAGATCCCTGTCCTTGGGAAGCCCACAGTTCTGACCGACATTGCACTCAAAGAGTTACTCCAATTCTTGTAAAACCGTACGTGTTTCATGCTTACACATAAAAGACATTCTTGGCTTTACAAAATCTGGCTCAGGCAGGGTAGCAACTCTGAGGAGGTGACCTCTAGCTAAGTAGGAAGGATGGGGAGGAATTAACTAGGTGCAAGAGGGAGAAAAGAACTTTCTAGGCAGAGGGAAAGCTTGTGCAAATATCCTGTGGTGGGAGTAGGATATGTGACCTCTAGGAAACAAAAGGAAGTCAACAGGGATGGAGTGGAACAAGGGAACTGGGAAAAAATATAGATACAGGTATACACACACATGAAATTATTTATAGTGTATCTACATAAGACATTCAGTGGTTTTTAGGACATTCACAGAGTTGTGCAACCATCACCACTATCAATTTTGAATTGAAAGAATACTTTCGTCACCTTGAAAAGAAAGCTCATACCCTTTAGCTATCCCCCTCCTGCCTCCTAACCCCCACCCCAGCGGTAAGTAGCTCCTAATCTTAGGTCTCTGTAGATTTGCCTGTTTTGGACATTTCACATAAACGGAATCACACAGGATGTGGCCCCCTGTGGCTGACTTCTTTCACTTAGCATCATGTTTTCAAGGTTCATCCACACTGTAGTGTGTTGGTGCCACTCCTTCATGATGAAATAATCAATTGTGTGGGCCTACTGCATTTTGTGTATCCGTTCTTCATCTGATGGACATTTGAGTGATTTCCACCTTTTGGCTATTATGCACAATGCTGCTGCGAAGATTTCTGTATGAATTTCTGTGGGGATGTACCTTTCCATTTCTTTTGGGTGTATATCTAGGAGTCAAGTTGCTGGGTCAGGGCAATCCTACTTTTAACTTTTTGTGAACTGTTTTTGACTTTTGCCAGACTGCTCTCCAAAGCAGTGGTGCTATTTTATTTTTTATTTTTTTAAAAGATTTTATTTATTTATTTGACAGAGAGACAGTGAGAGAGGAAACACAAGCAGGGGGAGTGGGAGTGGGAGTGGGAGAGGGAGAAGCAGGCTTCCCGTGGAGCAGGGAGCCCAATGCGGGGCTGGATCCCAGGGCCCCAGGATCATGACCCAAGCCAAAGGCAGACGCTTAACAACTGAGCCACCCAGGCGCCCCTGGTGCTATTTTATGTTCCCACCAGCAGTGATGAGAGTTTCAATTGCTCTACATCCTAACATGTTTTGATGCTAGTCATCCTAGTGTGTGCAGGAGCATCTCATGGTTTTGATTTGAATTTCCCTAGTGAGTGATGGTTTTTAGCATCTTTTCTTTATTATAAATTTTATTTATTTGAGAGAGAAAAAGAGGAAGCATGAGCAGGGAGGAGGGAGGAGGGGCAGACGGAGAGGGAGAAGCAGACTCCCCGCTGAGCAGGGAGCTTGATCCCAGGACCCTGAGATCATGACCTGAGGCGACGGAAGATGCATATATAGAGTATAGAGGGCATAGAGGTTACCTAAAAATAAAATAAAACCTTTATTTAAAAAATATGGGCCTTAATCTGAGCTCAGGTTTTGGTAATCCATTAGTAATGTCTGCTCTGGGTGCCGAATGGGAATTATATACATGTGCTGTGCAGCTCAGAGCTATCCAAAGCCTTTACTCCCCCCTTCCACTTTTCCTTCCTTAGCCTTTCCTCTGGGTGCCTTGAGCTGGGTGGGGGCTGGCACTTGCCCGTGTGCCCATCTCTGCCTCTGCCCCACAGGATGTGAGCCTGCACTTTGTGCTGTGGGGCTGCCTGCATGTCTACCAGCGCATGATCGACAAGGCAGAGGATGTGTGCTTGTTCGTGGCACAACCTGGGGAGTTGGTGGGGCAGCTGGCAGTGCTCACGGGCGAGCCCCTCATCTTCACACTGAAAGCCCAGCGAGATTGCACCTTCCTGAGGATCTCTAAGTCCGACTTCTATGAGTATGGCTGGGCGCCCCCCTGCCCCGTGGGGTGGGAGTGGCACTTGGAGGGCCCCCACTCGACTCCGTTCTGCTGTGGCAGAGGTCATCCCTCTGGATGCCCAGTGCCTCTCCAGGGCAGCTTTGAGCCCTTCTGATCCCACCGCCAGGCTGTCACCCACCCTCTCCACTTCCTAAGGAATGTTCCAGGGCACCGCCCCCCCCAGCCCATCCACCCCTAACTTTCCCCTCCAGGATCATGCGTGCACAGCCCAGTGTGGTGCTGAGTGCCGCGCACACCGTGGCCGCGAGGATGTCGCCCTTCGTGCGCCAGATGGACTTTGCCATCGACTGGACGGCTGTGGAGGCGGGACGGGCTTTGTACAGGTGCAGCCCTTGCCCTTTCTTGCAGCTCGAGCCTTGCCCGAGACCCAGCCCCGACCCTGTCTGACCTGCTCCCCACCCCAGGCAGGGCGACCGCTCCGACTGCACCTACATTGTGCTCAATGGGCGGCTGCGCAGCGTCATCCAGCGGGGCAGCGGCAAGAAGGAGCTGGTGGGCGAGTACGGCCGCGGGGATCTCATTGGGGTGGTGAGTGCCGCGCCACCCACTGCCCTCTGATCACTCCCACTACGGGTTCCCCCCACTACTCCTCCCAACAAACACATCGTCCCAGGTAATCTGATGGGCCGAGCCCGGTCCTTTCCGTGAGCAGGAGAAGGGGGCAAATTCCTGGGGTGGTGAGTCTTGATCAGACTCCGGCCCCAGACCTTTATTAGAAGAGGAGACAATCCCCCCGCCTCCCGCTGGGCCTAGGTCCCTAACCCTCTCCCCGAAGCCCTAATGAGTAGTGGGGTTTGATTTGCAGCCATATCGGGGGCTCTGTCGGGGTAGGGCGGTAGCGCCTCTTGTCTGCACCCGGTCGGCTCCCCCTTTCCTGTTGGGGCCTCCCGGCTCAAGCAGCTCTGGTCATGCACTGGGGGGGCCCCCAGGTGGAGGCGCTGACACGGCAGCCTCGTGCCACGACGGTGCACGCTGTGCGCGACACGGAGCTGGCCAAACTCCCGGAGGGCACCCTGGGCCACATCAAACGTCGATACCCTCAGGTGTGGCTCGTGTGGCTCCAAGCTGTGTGGGCTGGTCTCCTAATGGGGGGCGGGGCCCGAGGGGGCAGGGCCTAATAGTGGGGACGGAGTGGGGTGGGGGATAGAGCCCCAGGGAGCAGGGAGGAGACGGAAGCCCTCGCGTTAAGAGCAGGGCTCTTGGGAGTGGGACCCAAGTAACGGGGACCCAGGCACCCCGGTAGGAGGAGGGAAAAGTAGAACTCGGACAGTTGCCCTTCTCGTCTCATTGGATGGCTTCCCATGCCCCAGGTCGTAACTCGCCTCATCCACCTGCTAAGCCAGAAGATTTTAGGGAATTTGCAGCAGCTGCAAGGGCCCTTCCCAGGTGAGAGCCGGCTGGCCCCGGGAATGCTGGAGGTTGTAGTCCGACGCCTAGAACACGCTGGGAGGGGGAGCCCGAAGCCCTGGGCATGCTGGGAAGTGGAGTCCGGCGTATAAACCACGCGCTGGGTGGCGCTTAAAGTAGGAGTGGGATCTGATTTCCGGTGCTTGCTGGCGGGGGTGGGGGGTGGAGTTCGGGGTCCTGGGCACGCCGGGAAACAGAGCCCTAGACCCAGGCCATGCTTTTAACGGAATCTAAAGTATCTGTCATTGCCAACGGGCGGAGTCTTTAGGGGCGAACTTGTTTCTGGGTGTCAGGGCCTGCGGGCGGGATGGAGTCCACATCCTGAGCACACTGGGCGATGGAGTCCCAGAAGAGTATGCTGGGAACTGAAGTCCGTGGGGTGGAAGTTGGGGGCCAGGGGCCAAGTTGGGAACTGGCTTCTGAAGTTACTGGCCAGCTGGAAGGTGTAGTTTGCTGAGTTAGGGCACATTGGGAATGGAGTCGGACTTCAGGTGCGTGGAAATATGGACCAGAGGTTCTATGTAAGGGAGAACCGACCCTGAATCAGCCCAGCTGCTCCTCCTTCCCTTCAGGGTCTTCTGCCCCTTTGGCCTTGACACCTGGATGGTAGGGGGCAGTGGTGAGCCTTGGCTAAGGACGCCCCCACGCTCAGGGTCTTCTCTGACAGATTTTTTTCCCCCCAGTTTTGGCCCATGTGTACAAATGCCCGTTCATTTTCCATCAGGCCATTGGTCCACCCTTGGCACAATTGTGGGGCAGTCTTGCTGGCAGAAACATTAAGATCTCAGACCCTTGAGTGCTTCTCTGTTGATGGGATATGGAAGAATTTTCAGGGGGGCACCTAATATGTACTAGGCCCTGTGCTGGGTGCCAGGGTTGGGGGATTAGGGAGAGTGCACAAGACAGACGAGGCTCCTAGAAGGGTTTACAGCTTGGCAAGCAAGATATTTGAAAAATACAAAGAAAAAGTGTGACGTCACAACCCGACACGTACAGTGAAGAAAACAAAAGAAGGTCTTGATGGAGTGTGATGAAGGGAGGGAGGGAGGTTTTTCTGGGGACAGTGAGCTGGGACTTGACATGCCCAGAGGCAGAAATGAGATAGGGTGTGGCACTGAAGAGAACTAGGAAGGCCCTGCACACAGGGTTTTGTGGTTTTGAAGCCCTTCAAGGAGGAAAGTGAGCAAGGGGGAGAAATGAGGGGAAGGAGTCAGGTCACATAGGGGCTGGGAGCCCCAGAAAGACATTTAAGCTTATTCAGACTGTTATGGGAAGGAACTGGAGGGGAGGAGCCAGTGGGAGGTCCAGGCAAGAGAGGGGGGTGAGGGCTTGGTCTAGAATGTTAGTGGAGAAGCTGGGAAGCAACAGATAGGTCAAAAATATATTTGTTTCTGCATAGTTTCATGTTCAAGTTCCTTCAGTGGACGGAAGCACCAAGGCCATAATGGGGTAGGGGCACAGATCTGTCCACACAGGCACAGTGGAGTGCTTACAGAATTATGTAATGGATCCTGTTGAAATGAGGCCCTAAACTGAAGGTCACATAGCTAGGTCTTATCAAGACGGTATGGGGTGAGGCTGTGGGTCCAGGACTGAGGCCACAACCTCTTGCGTGGCTTCACTAAGCCTCAGTTAGATGATGAAGGGCGGGGATTTCTGAGGAGGAGGAGGCAGGTCTACTTCTCCAGACGCAGGATTGCACAACAATCTCCTTCATTGGGGTCTCAGCAGGCTCGGGACTAGGCGTCCCCCCTCACTCGGAGCTTACCAACCCAGCCAGCAACCTGGCAACGGTGGCAGTCCTGCCAGTGTGTGCCGAGGTGCCCATGGTGGCCTTTACTTTGGAGCTGCAGCATGCTCTGCAAGCCATTGGTCAGTCCGGGGACCGGGGCGGGGGAGGGGGGGAGCGGGGGGGAGCGTGGGGCGTGGTGAGAACAGGCCATTGGTCTGAGTGTGGGCGGGGCACGTGTGGGCGGGGCCGTGGTCAGTGGGGGTGGGGTGGGAGGTGTTACGGGACAGGCCCCCAGTTCTCTGGGCCTGGGTGTCTGACTCTCCATCCTCACCCATCCCCAGGGCCTACACTCCTTCTCAACAGTGACACCATCCGGGCCCGCCTGGGGGCTTCTGCTCTCGATAGGTACGTGTTCGGAGTTTGAGGAGGTGGCGGATAGACTTGAAGCCCAGAATGCCTTCAGATCTGGTTGAGTCCTGGGCTGTGAACCAAGGAGCATGTGCCCCATCCATTCAGTCAGTGGGAGACCATGGGGCATGGACATGTGGGGGCCTGGGTGTCTAAGTTCCCCTCCTCCCAGTAATGGAACTACATGGTTTCTGGGAGGTGTGGGACCCCTGCCCAGCCCCCTGGGATGACTCACCCCCACCCCTGTCCCAGCATCCAAGAATTCCGGCTGTCAGGATGGCTGGCCCAGCAGGAGGACGCGCACCGCATCGTGCTCTACCAGACTGACGCATCGCTGACTCCCTGGACCGTCCGCTGCCTGCGCCAGGCCGACTGCATCCTCATCGTGGGCCTGGGCGACCAGGAGCCCACTCTCGGCCAGGTCCAGAGACCGTGCACAGTGACCCCTCCCCCCACCCCCGGACCTTGTCCCCTGCCCTCTGGTGCCTGCAGCAGGCCCCGTACACCCTCATCGTGGGGCTAGGCAAGCAGGGACCCAAGCTCAGCCGGGGGTGGGGGGTGGGTGGCGGGGAGGTCATGACCGAGGATTAGTGACTTCCACCCTCTGTTCCCCCCCCAGCTGGAGCAGATGCTGGAGAATACAGCGGTGCGCGCGCTCAAGCAGCTGGTCCTGCTGCACCGGGAGGAGGGCTCAGGCCCCACGCGCACCGTGGAGTGGCTCAACATGCGCAGCTGGTGCTCGGGGCACTTGCATCTGCGCTGTCCACGCCGCCTCTTCTCCCGCCGCAGCCCTGCCAAGTTGGTGAGCGCCGTGCCTGGAGAGGAGCCTTCCCAGGGACCACCAGCCTCTAGGACCGTTCGGGAGCGGGGCCGCTGTAGCGGTGGGCTTAGAGACGTGTGGGGGCAGGAGCGGTGGTGTGGAGGTCCAGACGTTGGCTCTTGCACCCCCATCCTCATGCGTCGCCTCTCTGTCCCCCCCGCATCCCAGCACGAGCTCTACGAGAAGGTTTTCTCCAGGCGCGCTGACCGGCACAGCGACTTCTCCCGCCTGGCACGGGTGCTCACCGGCAACACCATTGCCCTGGTGCTGGGCGGGGGCGGGGCCAGGTGAGGGGGCGGGGCCAGGGTGCCTGCGGGGTGGGGCTTATTTGCCGGGAGCCGCCCTTGAGGGGTGGGTCTGGCACTCGTTCCTTGCCTGTGGAGGAGGTGGGGGGAAGGGGGAGCTGGGGAGGGGGCGGGACCTGGGAGGTCTCCAGTGGGCCCCTGGGTTTTGTCTCTCTTGCAGGGGCTGCTCACACATCGGCGTGCTGAAGGCATTGGAGGAGGCAGGTGTCCCTGTCGACCTGGTGGGCGGCACATCCATCGGGTCCTTCATCGGGGCCCTGTACGCGGAGGAGCGGAGCGCCAGTCGCACGAAGCAGCGGGCCCGGGAGTGGGCCAAGGTGTGTATGGTGGGGGGGCACCTACTGGAGGAGCACCCTGAAAGCTGATCCCCGAGGGGTTCCTGGGCTTTTTCTGCCTTGTTCCTGACTTCCATCTGTGAACCCCTCCTGGACCCTCATGGCAATACCTCCAGGACCTTGCCGACCTCTTGTGACCTCCTGGTTAGTGACCCTAGTCCCCAACCCCCCGCCCCCCGGCTGGAGCAGTCAGGACCCTTAGTAACCACCTCGTTAGTGACCCCAAGCGACTCCCGTTGGACCCCAGACCGCCTCCTTGCCCCTAGGGCATGACCTCGGTGATGGAGCCGGTGTTGGACCTCACGTACCCCGTCACCTCCATGTTCACCGGGTCGGCCTTCAACCGCAGCATCCACCGGGTCTTCCAGGACAAGCAGATTGAGGTGTGCCCTCCGCCTTCGCCTGCCCTGTCCCCGCCGCTCCCCACGGGAGTCCCCACTCCTCTCCCAGCTTGGTCCCTGTTCCCACAGGACCTGTGGCTGCCGTACTTCAATGTGACCACGGACATCACCGCCTCGGCCATGCGTGTCCACAAAGATGGTGGGTGCCCCCAGCCGACCCCACAACGACCTCTGCGGCTGGGGGGGAGGGGGTGCAGGGAGGGCAGCCGAGCATCTGGGACATTGTTAACATGAGTGACCGTCCACCCTGGCCCGATTGCCGAGCACTAACCATCACCCACTAATGCCCCAGAGGCCCCAGGTATGTCTCTCCTCAGGGGTGGGGGGCTGGGGGAGGAGTCAGGCGCCTCACCCCCTCACGCCGTCCCCGCAGGCTGCGTGTGGCGTTACGTCCGGGCCAGTGCCTCCTACTGCCCCTACCTGCCCCCGCTCTGCGACCCCAAGGACGGGCACCTGCTGGTGGACGGGTGCTATGTCAACAACGTGCCAGGTCAGCGAGCCCACCGGGCTGGCCGGGCCTCCGAGCTTGTCTGAGCGTGTCTGTGCGTGTCTGTGTCTGTGTGTCCCGCCGGGCAGGCTCCCTGTGGCGGTACGTCCGCGCCAGCATGACACTCTCGGGCTACCTGCCGCCGCTGTGCGACCCGAAGGACGGGCACCTCCTCATGGACGGCGGCTACATCAACAACCTGCCAGGCAAGTGGCTGCCCGCTTGCCCGCACGCGCGCACACGCGCAGGCGCACGCCCGGATAGGCACCCGGGAGGACGCGCGCGCACGCTCACGCAGCGGCAGATACGTGGGAGCGCCCGAGGACAGAAGCGTGTGGAGCTGGAAGGCGCTTCCACGGGCTGTATTCACGTGAATGGACACACGTAGACACACGTGCGCACACGGAAAGGAGCATGCAGGGGACCGTGGGACCCCTGGCTGGGCTCACGCGTTCTCGCCGCTGCTCACAGTGCGGATAGCGTACTCCCACACGTGCACGTGGCCAGACCCCTGTGCCCCTGAAATCGGGCGCGTGTCCTTGCCCACCAGGCTGGCCACATACACGCTGCGCGCTGCCTCAGACGCGCACAAGCGCACGCACACACACGGCGGGCACCTCTGGGTCCACGGTGAGCTTGCGTACCTGCTGCCCTCACGTGTGCGGGCGAGCGGGGGGCCGGCGGTGCCACTGAAAATTTCGCGTGCCCGGAGGCGAGCACACACAAGTAGACGTGTGTGCTAGCTGAACACACACTCTCGGTCCTGGAGGCCGGAGATCAGCCAACTCCAGCAAATCCAGCCCCCTGCCTGGTTTTCTAAAGAAAGTTTTATTGACACGCGGCCACACCCAGTCGTTTGCGTCTCATCTGTGGCCACCTTTGTGCCACAGGGGCAAAGTTGAGAGTAGGGAGGGAGGCCACTCCGCTGCCAAGCCAAAGTTATCTTCTCTCTGGTCCCTTGCAGAAAAAGTTTGCCAACTCCCCGCCGTGCAGGCTCTGTGCGGGTGCACACGCTAACAGCTGCACACACGTGAGCAGGTGTAGGCAGATCCACAGGTTGATCTAGACACGTGTGGACTGAAATGCACTCAGGCCCTGGTGTGTGTATAGAGCTATAGACACACCCAGAGGTGTGTGTGTTCATACACAGGCAGGAGACACACAGACAACAGAGATGCGTGCAGGCACACAGGTGTGGGAACATGTTCCTAGACACACAGATTAGCTCATGAGAGACTCGTGCAAAGTCTGCTGGAGACTTGGGTATCTTCCTGGGCTGGGCCTGGCTATAGGATCCTGTCCCCATACCCCCAGGCTCTCCCAGACCCACTCAGGGACCCTCCATGGGACACACGGACATGCAAACACAAACCCACAGACACACCACCCTCCTCACGGGGCCATCACCCGCCCTTCATGCCTCTGTCCTGTTTTCCTGAATGTCCTTTTTCTTGGTCATCGTTCTCTGTCACCGTCTCAGCCCCAAATATCCCCCCAGATTCTCTCTCCTTCTGGATCTCTAATATCTCTTTCTCCCCCGAAAATCTCTGTTGCTGTCTCTGTTTCCCTGCATTTCTCTCCCTTGTGGCTTGACTTCCACGCCTCTGCCGCTTGGACTCCCTGCCTCTCTGACTCTGTCCTCCTGTGTCTCTGGTTCCTGGTGTCCTTACCAACCTTTATCTCTCCACAGCACTCCCCTCCATGCCGCTGTCCCCCCATGTGTCTGACCTGGTGTCTTTTTTTCCCAAAAACTTTGTCCCTTTGCCTGCATCTGCCCCATCCCTCTGGCCCCAGTCCCCCAGACCTAAAAGCTCCACTGTCGGACCCCACCTCCTTAACATCACAGGCCTGGAAGTCCGTGCCCTTTGTATACCAGCATATTGTTTGCATGGGTTTTTGTGTGTGACCATTTGCATGATGGTGTTTGTGGGACTGGGTTGAACATTCTCTGCCCTGGGCCCTGGTGGGGAGCTGCCTGCTGACCCTCCCCTCCCCACCCCCCGCCCCACAGCGGACATCGCCCGCAGTATGGGTGCCAAGACGGTCATCGCCATTGATGTGGGAAGCCAGGATGAGACAGACCTCAGCACCTACGGGGACAGCCTGTCTGGCTGGTGGCTGCTGTGGAAGCGGCTAAACCCCTGGGCAGACAAGATCAAAGTTCCAGACATGGCCGAGATCCAGTCCCGCCTGGCCTATGTGTCCTGTGTAAGGCAGCTGGAGGTCGTCAAGTCCAGCTCCTATTGCGAGTACCTGCGCCCGCCCATCGACTGCTTCAAGACCATGGACTTCGGGAAGTTCGACCAGATCTATGTGAGCGGGTGGGGATGGCACAGTGCCAGTGTGGTGGGCTGGCAAAGCTTTACTGCTTAAAGCCCAGAGCGACCCAGGGGGAAGGATTGTAGGGCTCCATTCCCAAATGGGCTCCGTGAGGAGCAGATTGGTAATTGATTTGTGATGCCTGCGGTGAGTGTGGCAAGGGAACGGGGCTGTGCATGTGCTGTGTGAGCACTAAGTTTCCTGCTAGGTGCTGGCTGCACTGCCTGGAGCACATGAGAGGTTTCTAACGCCATTTCCGCACGGGTGGGAATGCGAACAGGCGATCCGTTAGTCATATCTGCCACAGGCATGGGTGCAGCGTGGAGCCTTGCGCGGGCCACTAGCCGCTGATCTGAAAAGTGCGTCCCAGCCCACGGCCGCTGAAACTGATCGGGAGCTGAAGTGTGCCGTGGTGGATTAGTGATGTCTGTCACGGGCTGGGGAGATGGCGATGGGTGCAGCGGTATTGCGTGTTTGCAGACTTTGAGATAAGTTGACGCACCGTGGTCTCATGCCAGTTGGCACTTGGCGCACTGCGTGGGGCTGAGGGGGAAAGAATGTGGAGGAGAGGTTGATGGGTCAGGCCTGGCAGAGGCACAGGATGAGGAATTTGGGGACAGGTGTGCTACACGTGGCTGGCTCGGAAATAAGTTGAGCCTCAGATGCCAGCTCTCTCCAGAGCATCAGGCTCTTGAGGGGCCAAGGAAGGGTCAGCAGAATGGAGATAAGCAGAGAAGGGGAGGCAGAGAAAACGTTAGGGGAGGGGCGTTTGCAGGCCCAGCTCCATCCTCCTCCCTTCCGGCAGGATGTGGGCTACCAGTACGGGAAGGCTGTGTTTGGGGGCTGGAGCCGGGGCGACATCATTGAAAAGATGCTCACGGACCGGCGATCTGCCGACCTCAATGAGAGCCGCCGCGCAGACGTAAGCCTGGGACCTACCCCAGTGGGGCCACTCTTAACAACAGAGCTTTCCCCCAGCCTGGCTGAGGCACCCCAAAAACTCAGATGACCCCAGACCTCCTTGGATTTAGCAGAGCCCCTCAGACCAGAGAGCTCCCCCTCGGATCTCAGGGTCCCCAAGACACCACAGCCCCTGACACTCCGGGACCCCACAGTCCCCCCGAGATGCTCACCTGCGCCACTCTACAGGTGCTGGCCTTCCCCAGCTCTGGCTTCACCGACTTGGCGGAGATCGTGTCCCGGATTGAGCCCCCCACGAGCTACGTTTCTGACGGCTGTGCTGACGGTGAGGGGCCAAGGCCACCTTCGGGGGCGGGGGCGGGAGGTTGGAGCTGGGGTCTGTGGGATATGGCTGGAGATGTCGGGCCAGCCTGCACCCCCTCACTTTGCCCTGCTCCCGGACTCCAGGGGAGGAATCGGACTGCCTGACGGAGTATGAGGAGGACGTAGGCCCTGACTGCTCGCGGGATGAGGGGGGCTCTCCTGAGGGTGCGAGCCCCAGCACTGCGTCCGAGATGGTGAGAGTGGGTGGCCCTGGCCCTCCACGGGGTGGGGGTGACACGGCGGAGACAGGCACAAGTGCCAGTGTCCTGTGCTGTGTGACGTGTGCGTGTGGCGCTCCTGTCCCTGCAGGAGGAGGACAAGTCCGTTCTCCGGCACCGGCGTTGTCTGCCCCTGGACCCTCCCAGCTCAGCTGCGGAGGCCTGAGGACCTCGAGAGGGGTCCCCCTGGGGCTGGGCTGGGGCTGAGCCCTGTGGGGGTGGCTCACTCCTTCTTTGCCTGCTGCTATGCCTGCGACCCCCCTGGGTCCCCCTGGAACGCCAGGCCCCTGGGGCCCACACTGGACTGCCCTGCCCCCAGGGGGAGGGGCCACACTGCACTGATGACCGTGATCAGTCACTCCCAATAAACCTTGCCCTCTTGGAAGCGGCCTCGTGTCATCTTTGGGTTCGGAGGGGCACCTCGCCCCACCTTCCGTGACCAGGATGGCTGGAGCTGAGGCCCAAACGGCCTTGAGCTTGTCACAGTACCCACATGCCGTGCCCAGCCTCAGGCCCAGCTAGCTTCCCCCACTGTCAGTGCTCTCTCAGAATTGCCCCGTAGTCCCACTCAGTGCTGGCTTCAGACCACAGGGGGGATCTGGGGATCACAGATATTCTTGGATGCCCACCCTGGCACCCCTCATTTTCCTTACTAGGTTTCCGCAGCCTCTGTGCTCGGCTGGTCCTACTGTGTGCAGGTGCTTTGTGTTTCCTATACGTTCCTACTGTGTGCACCACAGAGCCTGGTTCCCAGAGGATGCTGTGTACATATGCACAGGCTTAAGGACTTTCAGAGGCTCCCAGGCATTGGTCCTACTGTGTGTTAGGCTGTGGTCACACAGAATGAGCCAGTCCCTATGGCGCGCTGAGACCTGTCCCCAAGGGTTCTCATTCGCTGTCTTGGTGTGTCTAGACTGTGGAGCCAGACTGCCTGGTGTGAAACCCCAGCCTTGCCTCTTACTGCTGGCCTCGGGCTTGTTGCTGAAACTCTGAGCCCCCTTGCTTCACCTGGGGAGTGGGGATGTGGGTGTTAACGTGACTCCCCGGATGTTACTACTCCAGCCTGGGCCCAGCTCCTGGCCAGTGCCCCTGCTACATGCTGCAGGCCTCCTGGGGCTCCCGCTCACTGCCTTCACCACATGCTGTTCTGTGTGAAGTTCACTGTCACTAAATTCACGCACACTGTTGTGTGGCCATCCATCTCCAGAACTTTCTCATCTGAAACTGAAACCCTGCCCCAATTAAACAAGGACTCCCCAGCCCCGGGCTCCCACCTTCTGCTCTCTGTCTCTGTGGATTTGACTCCTCTAGGGACCTCCTAGAAGTGGAATCCTACAGTATTTGATCTTTTGTGACTGGCTTAGTTCACTAAGTATGACGCCCTCAAGGTTCATCCATGTAGCAGGTGTCAGAATGTCCTTCCTTTTTAAGACTACACGTGATTCCGCGATATGGACGGACCACGTTGTGTTGATCCATTTATCCGTCAGTGGACCCTGGGGTAGCTTCCATCTCTGGGGCATTGTGGATAATGACTGCTGTGAACACGGATGTGTACGTACCCAGTTCTGAGTCTCTGCTTTCACTTCCTCTGGGTGTGGACCCAGCTGTGGAATTGCTGGGTCATAGGTCATTCTAAGTTTAACTTTTTGAGGAATTATCACTTTTCCTCACAGTGGCTGCACCACTTCACCTGCCCACCAGCAACGCACCAGCTTTGGAAGGTTTTTGAGTGGCGAATAGTCAGATCTGTGTTTTCAGAAGGGGACAGATTGCAGGGGACTGAGGAGAGATGATGGCCTAGGTTGGGGCAGCAGTGGGGGGCATGGGGCAGGGGATGCCAAGGAGGACGAGGGCACTCTGGTTGGCAAAGGTGACCAGGGAGGGGCATCTTCACCGAGATGGGATGCAGGGAAAGGAATAGGAGCAGGGGACGATGCTCGGCTCTGCTTTCACCATGTTCAGTCTGAGGAGCTTCAGGGACCATTCGAGGGGAGATGGCAGGGGCTCTGGACGTTTGGGGTGGGAACTTAAGAGAGATTTGTACCGGGAAGCAGTCTGGAGGCCCCAGGACAGTGGTGGAGATTGATGCCATGGGGATGATGACATTGTCCAGAGAGGCCGTGCTGGGCAAGAACAGCCCTGGGGCTCATGTACGCCCTGTCTCTAGACGCTTACCTGAAGCCCCACTCCTTGCCTTGCAATAGCCCAGAACCAGTTGAGATGGGTTGAGCACCCTAACTGTGATTCTATGGGCTTGGAGAGCGCTACTCTTCAAGGCGGACTCAGGTGAAGCTGGAGCTGGGCTGGAGCTTCCCACAGTCCCCAGATATATTGCTTTGCCGTGGCCGCCATAACCAAGTACCACAGGCTGCAGGGGCTTCAACAGCAGACCTCAGTTTCTCGGTTCTGGAGTCTTGGAAGTCAAAGATCAAGGTGGCGGCAGGCTTGGTTCCTTCTAAAGCCTCTCCCCTTGGCTTGCAGGTGGCCATCTTCTACCCATGGCCTCACATGGTCTTCCCTCTGCTCCTGTGTTCTAATCTCCTCACCTTCTAAGGACGTCAGACATAGTGGATCAGGGTCACCCTAATGACCTCACTTTAACTTAATTACCTCTGTAGAGACGCTGTCTCCAAATACAGTCACATTCAGAGGTCCTGGGGTTCTTAGTACAGGCTGCTATAACAAAGTACCAGAGACTGAGCAGCTTGTACACAACAGAAATTTATTTCTCACACTGGTGCAAGCTGGATGTCTGAGATCAAGGTGCCAACATGGCGGGCTTGTGGGGAAGACCTCTTCTGGGTTCCAGAGTGCCAACTTCTTGTACCCTCACTTGGCAGAGAGAGGATGAGAGGTGTCTCTGGGGTTTCTCTTATAAGGGCACTCGCTAATCCCACTCGTGAGGACTCCACCCTCATGACGTAATTACCTCCCAGAGGCCCCATCGGATACCATTACATTGGGGGTTAGGATTTCAACATGTGAATTGAAGCAGGGGACACAAACCTTCAGTCCTTTGCACAGGGTTTAGAATGTCAGCATATGAATTGGGATGGCAGGGACACAGCCCAGTCCATAACAGCAGGGAAGATATTTCCAGCATGGTGAGGCAGTGTAGAGCACAGGCCTGGGGTCAGACCACCTGATTCAAATGCCCAGTTTTCCAATTCCTGGATTCTGTAAAGCAAAGAGCCGTCTTTTCTGGACTTTGGGTCCCGTATGATTTTCCTACTGCTTCTGTAACTAATCATCACAAACTTGATGCTTCAAACAACACACATTTATTATTTTACAGTTCTGGAGGCCAGAAGTTGGAAATGGGTCTCTTTGAGCTAAAATCCTGGTGTCTGCGGGGCTGCATTCCTTCTGGAGGCCCTAGAGGAGAATCTGTTATCTTGCCTTTCCAGCTTCTAGAGGCACCTGCAGTCCTTGGCATGTGGCCCCATTCCCCACCTTTGAAGCCAGCAGTGGCCGGCTGTATCTTTCTTATACTGCATCACTCTGACATCTGCTTCCATCAACCTCTCCTTCCGTGATGCTGACCCTTCTGCTCTCTTCCTGCAGGGACCCTTGTGATAACATTGGGCCCACGTAGGTAAAGCAAGATTATCTCAAGGTCCTCAATGTAATCCCTTCTGCAAAGTCCCTTTGGCCATGTAAGGGGACATATTCACAGGTTCTGGGGACTAGGATGTGGGCGTGTTTGGAGGGGGCAGGCATTATTTTGCCCAAGTACATAGGCTGAGCCAACAGGAGACCCTCAATAATTAGTCATTTTTAAAAATATACATATGTATTTATTTTATTTTTTTAAGATTTTATTTGTTTGAGAGAGAGACAGGGGTAGAGAGCATGAGTAGGGGGAGGGGAGAAGGAGAGGGAGAAACAGAGTCCCCGTTGAGCAGGGAGCTCGACATGGGGCTCCATCCCAGGACCCTGAGATCATGACCTGAGCTGAAGGCAGACGATCAACTGACTGAGCCACCCAGACACCCCTTTATTTATTTATTTGAGAGAGAGAATGAGCATGAGGAGCAGAGGGAGAGGGAGAGAGAATCTCAACCAGACTCCCCACTGAGCACAGAGCCCAACTCGGGGCTTGAGCTCATCACCCTGAGATCAGGACCTGATCCAAAACCAAAAGTAGGATGCTTAACCGACTGCGCCACCTAGGCACCTCTAATTAGCCATTTTTGACACTCTGACTATTCATATCTGCAACACCAGCGCCTCGAGGGTAGGGAACTTCATCTCTTGTACCCCACTGTTGAATCGGTGGCTTCTCCCTTCTGGGAACTGGGTCTCAGGTGTCAGCACCATGGACAGCGTAAGAGAGCTGTCCCAGGTGCTGCCAAGGCCCCCTCGCTGGCTTCCCCTCGTAGCCCGACCCCCAGGAGATCTCTAGGTTTTGAGGAGCACATTAAGCTGAAAATTCAGTCCCAGTTTGCCCCTTGTCTACATCTCCACCCTAGTGGCCTCATACCACTCATGCTCTTCCAAATACACCCCTCATGCTGTTTCAAATACACCAGATTCTTTTTCTCCAACTCTCCACAGATTCCTGCCTTGAATCCTTTGTTCTTTACTCTTTACTTTTTGTGTAGCTGAATAACTCTATCTTCAAATACCACCTCTTCAGACTGTCCGAAGCTACTGTCTAAAGTAGCTTCCCCACCCCCACCTGCCCCATTTCCTTGCTTTTAAATCACGATCTCTAGCCACAGTTGTTTTACTTGTTTATTTAGTTGTTTATATCTGTCTGTATGAGACGTGCTTGAATGTTAGTTCCATCACTGGAGAAACCTTGCAGAGAAGAGCTCCTGGTCCATAGTAGCTGCTCAATAAATGTTTGTTGAATGAATTCAAGCTCTGAAGACCAATCAAAGATGTTTGAGATGTCTCCCACTCTCTAGGAATCTTGGAACCCCACCCTGAAACCACATCATTTCCCCTTTCCTTTAAGCACAGATGGACACCATCAGCAGCAATGACAATAATGAATTTATGGAGAAATTGCCATATATCAGGACTTGTGTTGATGCAGGTATGTTCTCTCTGAATTCTCACAGCTCTATGGAGTGCATATTATCATCCCATTTTATAGGAGACAAAACCAAGGCTCATGAGGGGGTTAAGTTACACCGTTGTTAAGAGATGGAGCCAGGATTTATATTCATAAGCTTACTCACTACCCAATGCTATTTCCCCAGGGAGTGGACTTGCTGAGATTTCCATTATAGGCTGTAGTCCTGGGGGCAGCACTTAATCCTCAAGAAGGAAGTCCTCCATGGACCTAGAAGGAGCCCCCTGATCACTAGAGCCTACCTCTAAGGAGCCCCAAGTCTTGACAACTTATACTGGCATCAACATTTTCTACCTTCTCTCACTGATCCTGGGCAGGATGGGACCCTGGGCACCTTGAAGCTGGAATGGAGCCTGTTATGGGCTAGACTGTGCCCCCTCCCAAATTCAGATGTTGAAGTCCTAAACCCCGGGACCACAGGATGTGACTCTATTTTGAAATAAGGTTCTTAAGGAGGAAATTAAGCCAGAATTAATCTAACTGGTGTCCTTATAAAAGGGGGAAATTTGGACACTAAGATACACGGAGGGAAGACAATGAAGACACAGGGAGAACATCATTTGCAAGGCTAAGGAATTCCTGAGGCCCCCAGAAGCTAGGAAAAAGGCATAAAACAGATTCTTCCTCACATCGCTCAGAGGAATCAACCCTGTTAACACCTTGATCTCTGACTTCTAGCCTCCAGAACTGTGAGACAAGAAATTTCTGTTCTTTAAGGCACCTTGTCTGTGGTCCTTTGTTATGGAAGCCCTACCAAACTAATATAAAGCCCTTGGCTGGACCCAGGTACCAAAATGTGGTTGGGTTGGTGTATCAGTCAGGATAAATCAGATTATGCTGCTGTAACAAGTGACTCCAAAGTCTTGGGGGTCTAAAACTATACAAAATTAATTTTTTGCTCTCAAGATGTATCTGTCACAGATCATCTAGTGTTTCTTTCCCATGTGCCTCACTCCTCACCCCAGGTGATGAAGCAACCACTATCTGGAATGTTTCAGATCACTGTAGCAGGGGGAAGAAATCTCTGGGGGGCCCTGTGCAGCAATTACATACTCTGACCCAGAAATGACACATTTCTGCTCACTTCTCATTGGCCAGACCAAGTCACATGGCCCTACTTAACCATGAGAGGTCAGGAAAGAGCAGCCCTACCCCGTGCCCAAAAGAGAGCATTGGAAATATTTGGTGAATGTCATTCATCATTTAACAGAATTAGCTGGGCTCCCACTGGAGCTTCTTGGGCTGTCTAGGCTACTTCTCCCTGGTTCTAGAGCTTAAGGCTCAGCTAATGCTAGAAATCTTGGGGTTCTAGTGAAGGCCTGGGTTTTGGGTCAGGGGGCCTGCCCTGCAGCTCACAGGAGCTGACCGAGAGGAGTGGGATCAGAGGAGACTGATGGAGCCAGACTTACAAGGGACTTTGCTTCACATGTTTCTGGCCAGGTCTCTGAAAACAACCATACAGAGGTCAGACCCCAGGACGTCTGGAAAGCTGGTTAAAGGGTCTCTCTTATATAGAATGGTCTCCTAGGTATTTCTCCCCCTCCCAAATGAAAACAGATGTCCACCAAAATCTTATACACAGAAGTTTATAGTATCATACTCATAATAGCCAATCAAATACCCTTCAACTGATGAATGAATGAACAAACTGTTATAGCCACACAATGGAATACTATTTGGCCACAAAAGAGAAGTGAAGTATTGCCACATGATACAATGTGGATGAAACTTGAAAGCATTATGCTGAATGAAAGAATGTATTAATGTGATGACTTTATATATATATATATATATATATACACACATTGTGAAAGGATCCCCCATTGAGTTATTTCACATGTCCCTCACCTCACATATTTATCCCCCCTCTTTTTTTGTGAGTACATTTAAGTTTTACTCTTAGCAAATGTCAATAATACAATAGTGTTATCAACTATAGTCATCATGTTATAGATCAGATCCCTAGACCTTATTCATCTTATAACTGAAAGTTTGTGCCCTTTTACCAACCTTTCCCTATTTCTCCATCTCCCAGCCCCTGGCAACCACTTTTCTATTCTCTGTTTCTATGAAGTCAACTTCCCCCCCCCAAGATTCCACATGTAAGTGATGCCTTACAGTGTTTGTCTTTGTCTGACTTATTTTGCTTGGAATAATGCCCTGCAGTTTCATTCATGTTATTGCAAATGACAGGATTTCTTTCTTTTTACCTTAATTTTTTAAAGGTTTCATTTATTTATTTGTCAGAGAGAGAGAGATCACAAGCAGGGGGAACAGCCAGCAGAGGGAGAAACAGACTCCCCGCTGAGCAAGGAGCCCGATGCAGGACTTGATCCCAGGAGCCACTCAGGTTCCCCCATCTCAGAAATTCAGGATTTCTTTCTTTTTAAAGGCCAAATAAGGGATGCCTGGGTGGCTCAGTCAGTTAAGCAGCTGCCTTCAGCTCAGGTCAGGATCTTGGGATTGAATACACTGAAGCCCACTGAATTGTACACTTTCCATGGGTGAATTGCATGGTATGTGAATTAGATCCACAGACTTGAGTGGGAACCTTTGGGAGCAGAAGATTTAGGGTAATTCAAAACGGGGACCTTGGGCGCCTGGGTGGCTCAGTCGTTAAGCGTCTGCCTTCGGCTCAGGTCATGATCCCGGAGTCCCGGGATCGAGTCCCACATCGGGCTCCCTGCGCGGCAGGAAGCCTGCTTCTCCCTCTTCCACTCCCCCTGCTTGTGTTCCTGCTGTCGCTATCTCTCTCTGTCAAATAAATAAAAACAAAACAAAACAAACAAAAAAACGGGGACCTGGATTTTCTCAGAGTTGGGGGAGATTTTGCCCCTCGCCAGCCAGGTAACTTCCTTTTCTCACCTGGGTCTTTTACATAATTTTAGTCCCTGACTCAAAGGGTTCCTTTGTGATTAAAATAAGATGAAACAGAACTCCTTACAAGAGGACACAACACACACACACACACCTTTCCTGGATCAGCTTCTTATTTCTCTGCCACCAGGGGGCGATCTTGCTGTGATATTTGGGTGTCTGGCCCCCGTTGTGAAGATTTCAGGGGTGGAGCTTTCTACTGCGGACTGAGGGAGCCTTAAGTGTGGGCAGCAGTTGGCTAACTCTTTGCTTTCTTTTGTCCTTTATGGTTAAACAACGTGCACTGGGGAGGGTGTGCTTTTTCTCATTATAAAATGATTACTGGTGTGTTTAAAAGGCGAAAGATTTAGCGATCTGAAGAGAAACCAAAGTGTTACTGGTGTGTTTATTTTATTTTATTTTTTTTATAGTTTAGGCTGCTATGTATTTTTTTTTAATATTTTATTTACTTGACAAAGAGAGGCACAGCAAGAGAGGGAACACAAGCAGGGGGAGTGGGAGAGGGAGAAGCAGGCTTCCCACCGTGCAGGGAGCCCGATGCGGGGCTCGATCCCAAGACCCTGGGATCATGACCTGAGCCGAAGGCAGACGCTTAACGACTGAGTCACCCAGGCGCGCCTACTGGTGTGTTTAAAATAAATAAAGCATAGGGGCGCCTGGGTGGCTCAGTCGTTAAGCGTCTGCCTTCGGCTCAGGTCATGAGCCCAGGGTCCTGGAATTGACCCCGCATCCGGCTCCCTCCTCAGTGGAGAGCCTGCTTCTCTCTCTCCCATTCCCCCTGCTTGTGCTCCCTCTCTCGCTTTGTCTCTTTCTGTCAAATGAATAAATAAATTCCTTAAAAATAATAATAATAAAATAAAATAAATAAAGGTAATGTGTGTTCATTTGGAAATATATACTCATGATATATGGTCAGTAGAGCATTCAGAGTATACAGAATATAAAAAAAGGAAAATAAGTCATCTGCATTCCACTCCCTAGACACAAACACTATTAATATTTTCTTCTCATTTCCCAGTTTGTTACTTTATACTCAGTTTGTGTTTTTCTTTAAGATTTTATTTATTTATTTGACAGAGAGAGACACAGCGATAGAGGGAACATAAGCAGGCGGAGTGGGAGAGGGAGAAGCGGGCTTCCCGCCAAGCAGGGAGCCCGATGTGGGGCTCGATCCCAGGACCCTGAGATCATGACCTGAGCCGAAGGCAGACGCTTAACGACTGAGCCATCCAGGCGCCCACTCTATGTTCAGTTTAAATGACCCGTTTTTGCTTTTATTGAAACTCAGAGCTGTGAAAGAAAAGGTGGACAAATCTGATGACATGAAAACATGTCATCATGAACAAAGACAAAAGACTAACCCAAGCAGCAGCCTGGAAGGAATATTTGCAATATAAAGTATAGGCAAAGTGCAGATAATTGCTAATGTTTATTGAGTGCTTACGGCATCCTGGGCACTGTTCCAGGTGCTTTCTATGTAAAAAGTAATTTAATCCTCAACCCTATGAGGTAGATACCATTATTATCTTTACAAATGAGAACAAGAGACACAGAGAGGTTAAGTGACTTGTTCAAGATCACATAGCAGAGCCTGAATCAGAGCAGCTTGGCCCCAGGGTCCATACTCCTAACCTTACATCAGTATGCCTCCTTATATAGTCCAGGTTGGCAGCCAGACTATGTAAACAGGCTAGACGTAGGGGTGCCTGGGTGGCTCAGTCAGTTAAGCATCTGTCCTCGGCCTGGGTCATGATCCCAGGGTACTTGGATGGAGCCCTGAGTCGGGGCTCCCTGCTCAACGGAGAGCCTGCTTCTCCCTCTCCCTCTGCTCTTCTCCGCCCCACTTGTGCTCTCTCTCACTCTCAAATAAAGTCTTTAAAACAAAAAACAAACAGGCTAGACATATAAAGAGCAAATGAATAAATAAGTAAAAACAGTATGCTTAGTCTCACTAGTAATGGGACAAATTTGAATTCTTATTCTTTCATTTAGCAAATGTTAAAAATATCAAAAACATCGAGTCTTATGGAGAATTGGATGGATAATGAGCGTCGCCACACTGTTGGACAGGGGAAGCATAAATTGTTGAAACTTTTTGGGAAGGGATTTGGCTATGGTGGAACAAAATATTTAAAGCACCTAACCTTGGACCCTGCCACTCTCCATCCAACAACTGAGCCTATAAGTACGTGTGCCTAACGACGCGTGCTCATCACAGTCTGGCTTGCAATGATGCTGTTGCTTGTGAAAGTGAAACATGGCAAACAGTCTCCATGACTGACAATAGGGGCATAGTTAGACAAATTAGGGCATGGCATGCTATGAGAACGCTCTGTAGCCATTAAAAAGAATGAGACAGACCTATATTCATTGACATGGAAAAATCCCTCCATACCTTGCTCCATGGGAAAAAACAACAACAACACATAACATTGAGGACAGTATGAGTGCATTTATGTCATAGAATGGACACAAGTATGTAACCAGACACCTTGGAAATTTCTTCCAGACAATTGACAGTGGGTCCCTCTTAGAAAGAAGAGGCAGGGTGAGAGTTTAAGGGGGAATTTCTGTATTTTTTACTTTTCTGTTATTTGAGGCTTTTACAATAAAGTTGTATTATTTCAATGATTTTTTAAAGCCCCAGAATATATCTTGTTAAATATTCTTTTAAAGCATGACACCTCCCTCTCTCCCTTGCCCCCATGGCTGCATAATTATTTAACCTGTCCTTTCCTGCTGGGTTGTTTGCAACTTTCCTCTGTTATACAGGAAACTGGGATGCATATCCTTGTATGTTAATCTCTGTGCCTCTGTGGTGAATTCCTTATGCTACTCCCAATTCATGAGTGAAGAAATGAATGAACAAGCACATATTTATTGTTTCCCTGCTTGTGTTCTTACAAAAATATCTCAGATGTAGAAATACTTGACAAGTTGCCCTGGAAAAGGTGGTACACACCCCTGGGAATGGATGCAAAGTCTTGCTTCTTAGAACACTTGAAAACACTAGGCAGGATTGCAATTTTAAAATATCTATGATTGAAAACAGAATGGCTCACATCCATATAGTGATATCGTGTGCCAGGTTCCATTCTAATTGTTTCAATGCAATTTTTTTAAATTTAATGTTTTAATTTATTGTGTGCAACAATCCTACTTTGCTCTTCACTTTATAAGTAAACTGAGGCACAGGATGATGAAGTGACTTGGTCAGTGGTCTGACTTTTTAAATAAGAAACTCAGAGGGGTGCCTGGGTGGCTCAGTCGGTGAAGGGTCTGAGTTCGGCTCAGGTCATGATCCCAGGGTCCTGGGATGAGCCCCGCATCAGGCTTCCTGCTCAGCGGGGGTCCTGCTTCTCCCTTTTCCTGTGTCCCTTTCCCCCACTCCTGCACGTGCTCACTCTCAAACTCTAGGTGGAATGGTTTGAGGCTCTGATTTCATGACCTAGTATCAATGTGTTCTTAACTTCTTTTTTAAGATTGTATTTTTAAGTAATCTCTACAGCCAACATGGGCTCAAACCTACAACCCCAAGATCAAAAATTGCATGCTCTACTGACTATCAGTCAGGCCCCCCCTTACCTTTTTCTATAAAGGGTCAGTTAGTAAATATTTTTGGCTTTGCAGGCCATGCAGTTTGTGTTGTGACTACCCAACCCTGCCATCATAACTCAAAAGCAATCAGACATCATGTAAATCAGTGGACATGATTGTGTTCCAATAGAACTTTATTGATGGACACATGAAATTTTTTTTTTTTAGGGATGCCTGGGTGGCTCAGTTGGTTAAACATCTGCCTTCAGCTCAGGTCATGATCCCAGGGTCCTGGGATCCGGTCCCATATTGGGCTCCTTGCTCAAGTGGGGAGCCTGCTTCTCCCTCTGCCTGCCACTCCCCCTGGTTGAGCTCACTCTCTCTCTCTGACAAATAAATAAATAAAATCTTTAAGAAAAAAAAGAAAAAAAAATTTTAAAGCAGGGGCTTGAACTCACGACCCTGAGATCAAGACCTGAGCTGAGATCAAGAGTCAGGCACTTAATGTTTGTTAAATGAGCCACCCAGGCCCCCTTTGAAATTTTGAATTACATATAATTTTCAGGTATTGTCAAATATTCTTCTTTTGATTTTTTTAAAGATTTTATTTATTTATTTGAGAGAGAGAGTGAGAGACAGAGAGCACCAGAGGGAAGAGGGTCAGAGGGAGAAGCAGACCCCCTGCTGAGCAGGGAGCCCGATGCAGGACTCGATCCCGTGACTCCAGGATCATGACCTGAGCTGGGGCAGACACTCAACCACCTGAGCCAGCCAGGCACCCCTCTTCCTTTGATTTTTAAAAATCATTTTATTTATTTATTTTTTTTAAAGGTTTTATTTATTTATTTGACAGAAAGAGACACAGCGAGAGAGGGAACACAAGAGGGGGAGTGGGAGAGGGAGAAGCAGGCTTCCTGCTGAGCAGGGAGCCCGATGCGGGGCTTGATCCCAGGACCCCGGGATCATGACCTGAGCCGAAGGCAGACGCTTAACGACTGAGCCACCCAGGCGCCCCAGTAAAAATCATTTTAAAATGTCAAAACCATTCTTAGTTTGCAGACCATACAAAAACAAGCAGTGAGCCGTACTCTGCCCACCCATTTTAGATGTTCCCTATATATTAAAGATATTATGCCATTGTCATTTATGTTGCAAATATTTTTACATCAATTTATTTTATGACTTCGTCTTTTTACTCTTAATCCTTCCATCAATCTGGAATTTATTTTGTTATATGATGTGCGGTAGGGTTTGAACTGATTATTTTCCTAAATGGTCAACCAGTTGTCCAAGCCATATGTAAAGAGTGCTTGAGAGTGTTAAACTTTCTAAAGTGTACTGACAGGCGTGGTAGGTGAGCTGAGCAATCTATTTGAACTCTAATGAAGTCTCCACCGCCCAAGGTCCCCTCACCTGTCATGGATTCTGAGAGAGGCCCCGTCTCTCTGTGACCAATTTGGGATTGTCTTCCAGGATGAGCTTAAACCAGCATTTCCCAAACTGGATTCCTTACATTCTTTCTCGGAGTTAGGTAAAGAGGGTCTGCAGACCAGAAAATACCTCAAACTGGGGCTTCATCAAAGAGTCAAACAGGCTTTCCTTATTCATTCAACAAACGTTTGCACTAGCTATGTGCGAGCACCATGTTGGAATCTGTAACAACAGTGATGAGAAATACAAAAACACAGTCCCTGCCCTTATATTTCTGTGGGAAAGTGAAATAGTTGTATCATATATGATGTGTGTATTTATTAACTTTATAAGAAGCTGCCAAGCTGTTTTCAAAAATGGCCACACTATTTCAGCAGGTGTGTGAGCGTTCTAATTGCTACACAATCCTTGCCAACTTTTGGTATTGTCATATCTTATCTTTTATTTTTAATTTTAAGTAATTAATTTTTTTTGTTCTTCGAGTGGGAGTGCCTCTCATTGCAGTTTTAATTTGAACTCCTCTGATCACTAATGACACTGAACATAGTTACTTGCTATTTGTATAACTTCTTTGGTAAAGTGTTTGTTTAATCTTTTACCCATGGGGGAAAAAACACATTGTTTATCATATTGAGTTGTGAGAGTTTTTAATATTTTCTTGGATACAAGTCTTTTATCAGATATGTGCTTTGAGAATGTTTTCTCCCAGTCTGTGGCTTGTATTTTCATTTTCCTACTGGTATCATGGAAAGGCCGACCCAAAGTTCGACATTTTGATTAAGTTCAGTTTGTCGTTTTTTGGATGATCTGTTTTTTGTGTCCTACCAAGAAATACTGGCCTAAAAAGAGGGTGCAGAGATTTTTCTCTTATGTTTTCATCTAGAAGTTTTATAGTTTTCATTCTAGGTTTGGGTCTGTAATCTATTTTGAGTTACTTTTTATATATGATGTGAGGTAAGGATCAAGGTTTATTTATTTATTTTTGCATATAGATGCATAATTTTTCCATCCCATTTGTCAGAAAGACTCTCCTTTTCTCATCAAGTTATCTTGACAGCTTTATCAAGATCAACTGATCATGTATGTGTGGGTCTATATTTATGGGCTCTCTATTCCATTAACATATATGTTTATCCTTATACCAACATAATATTGTTTTAACTGCAATTTATGTCTTGAGATCAGGTAGCTTAAGTCCTGCAATTTTATTCTTTTTATTATTATTATTATTAGGGGGGCCCACCCAGGCATCCCAATTTCATTCTTTTTCAAATTGCTTAAGCTACTCTAGGTCCTTCACATTTCTGTAATTTTTGAATCAGCTCACCAACCTCTACCAAAAAAACCTACTGGAATTTTGATTGGGGTTGCATTGAACCTATGGATCATTTTAGGGAGAAATGACATATTACCAATATTGAATCTTCTAATCCATGAACGTAGTGTATTTCTGTGTTTATTTTGGCTTTCTTTGATTTCTCTGAACAGTGCTTTATGGTTTCCCATGTACAGGTCTTACATATATCTTGTTAAATTTATCTCTAAGTACTTCATGTTTTTGATGATATTGAAAATAGTATTGATTTTTCACAATTCCATTTCCAATTGTCTATTGTTAATATGTAGAGACGGAATTATATATAGATCTTGTATCCTACAACTTTGCTAAACTCACAATAGGTCTAGTAGCCTTCTTGTCAATTCTTTATGATTTTCTATGTAGATGATTGTATTTTACCTGTTTTCCTTCTTTTCAATCATGTAGACTATCATATTTAACTTTTCTTTCCAATTTGTGCTTTTTTATTTCTTTTCTTGCCTTATTACACGGCCATGACTTCCAACACAATGCTGAATAGAGGCAGTGAGAGCAGACACCTTCGCCTTATCCCCAATATTGGGGTAAAACCTCCCAGCATTCCCTATTAAGTATGTTGTTTTAGCTGTAAGTTTTCACAGATGTTTTTTAGTACATAGAGGAAATCTTTTATTCCTAGTTTGCTGAAAGGTTTTTTTCAGTATCATGAATCTGTGTCAATTTTTGTCAAATGAGTTTTCTACATCTGTTAAGATGATGATTCTCATCTGATTCTTCTTTTCTAATCTCTTGGTATGGCAAATTAGATTAATTGATTTTCAAATGCTGAATCAACCTTGCATTCCTCAGATAAACCACCACGTGATCATGATGTATTTCCCTTTTTATACGTTGCTGGACTCTACTTGCTAATATTTTGTTAAGGATTGTTTGTGTCCAGGGTGCCTGGGTGGCTCAGTCGTTAAGCGTCTGCCTTCGGCTCAGGTCAGGATCCCGGGATCCTGGGATCGAGCCCCACATCAGGCTCCCTGCTCTGCGGGAAGCCTGCTTCTCCCTCTCCCACTCCCCCTGCTTGTGTTCCTGCTCTCGCTGTGTCTCTCTCTGTCAAAAAAATAAATAAAATCTTTAAAAAAAAAAAAAAAGGATTGTTTGTGTCCATATTCATGAAAGATATTGGTCTGTTTGGGGGGGGGGGCGCCTGGGTGGCTCAGTTGGTTAAGCGACTGCCTTCGGCTCAGGTCATGATCTCAGTGTCCTGGGATCGAGCCCCGCGTCAGGCTCCTTGCTCAGCAGGGAGTCTGCTTCTCCCTCTGACCCTCCTCCCTCTCATGCTCTCTGTCTCTCATTCTCTCAAATAAAAGGGTCTATTACTGTGGGGTTTTTTTTTCTTATAATGTCCTCATCTGGTTATGATATCAGGATAATGCAACCCTTATAGAATGAATTGGGAAGTGCACCCTCCTATTTTCTGGAAGAATTTGTGTAGAATCAGTATTCTTTCTTTCTTATATTTTGTAGGATTCACCAATGAAGCCATCTGGGCATGAAGTTTTCTTTGTGGGAAGGTTTTAAGTCACAAATTCCATTTCTAAATAGAGGACTATTTAGGTCGTCCATTTTTTCTTAAGTAAGCTTTTGTAGTTTTGCATTTCAAGGGATTTGTCTATGCCATGTAAGTTCTCAGATTTATTGACATAAAGTTGTTCACAAAATTCCCTCATTATCCTTTTAATGTCTGAAGGACCTGTAGTGATCTCGCTTTTATTCCACTGTGCAAGTGCTTCTCAAGCCTCTGCTTCTGTCACATTTCCTATTGTCTCATTGGCCAAAACAAGTCACAGGGCTAAACCCTGACTCGGTGTGGGAGGGGCTCCCCCAGGAGGGCGGAGACAGGCAGATGTGAATAAATTGGGAGCTATTACTTCAACAATCTGCCATACACACTAGCTCCTTGTGGAAAGTTTCTGCCCCTAAGGAACAGATTTATTCATATTACATCCTTAGTGATTTTGTGCAACCAGTTTTATTTATACAAATATAACAAGAGTATTGAACATTCATTAAGACCAGCTTATTGCAGGGGTGCCTGGGTGGCTCAGTCTTTAAGCGTCTGCCTTCGGCTCAGGTCACGATCCCAGGGTCCTGGGATCGAGCCCCGCATCGGGCTCCCTGCTCGGCGGGGAGCCTGCTTCTCCCTCTCCCGCTCCCCCTGCTGGTGTTCCCTCCCTAGCTGTCTCTCTCTCTGTCAAATAATTAAATAAAATCTTTAAAAAAAAAAAAAAAAAGACCAGCTTATTGCATGGTCTACCTGCCTGCAATTCCTCCTACATCTCTTTCTTCCAGGGCACTCATCACAACTGTAATTAAATAATTGCGTCTTTAGCTGTTCAGTGTCCATGTTCCTACTAGAATATAAGTTCCATGAGGACAGAGACTGTGTCTGTCTATCCGGGTTGAATCCCCAGCTCCTAGCGCATAGTAGATGCTCTACTAATTCATGTATTTGAAATGAAAACCTGTAATCTACAAGCTACTCCACACCTTGGCAATTACCTTCATGTCTAGGATATATAATTTGATAGGAAAATTGAGAAATGAGGTGGGGAGTCTATGAAGCAGACTCCACAAGCATGAACTGAGTACCTACTGCATGCATATATGATTCTGCTAAAAGAATAGATCTGGGGCCGGCAGAGCTGGAAGGGACAGTGAGCTCCCTTCTCATGGAAAGAATCAAAGACAGGCTGTACAAGAGGAGACAGAGATGCTGTAGAGGGGGCTTGTTTTAGCTTTGGGGAAGGTTTGGACTAGCCCATGTTTACGGTTCCTTTCATCTCCAATATCCTACAATTCCACAGCAAGGATTGAGTTTGAGGGAGAGAGAAGATGTGGAAAGGAGCACAAAGGGAGGACTCCAAGAGGTGGAAGGATGGGATTGTGGGGAAGAAGTTTCAGAGAACAGCAGGAGAAAGTTGTGGAGGGTGGTTGGAGATGCAGAGAGGTTTCAGAGGGGAGATTTTAGGTGAAGTTTCCACTCCCTCCCACCTCCCTTCTTTGACTCCTCCCTTGTACCTCTCACACGCACCCTTGAAACTGCTTTCCTCAAGGTCACTATTGAACACTATGTTCCTGTATCTACTGTGAGTGCTCAGTCCTTATCTCCCAGACCCTCCAGACCAGCCCCGAACACTGGGGAGCACTCCCACCCTCTAGAAACCCTTGCCCTCTGGTCTTCTTCTCCAGGCTCCATTGTCAGCCTATGTCTCGTTCTCCATGGGGCTTCAGTTTCCGACTTCCTTATGGGCACCCCAGGTTCTGGCCATGACTCTAGAGGGGCTCCTGAGACATGGGGTCTTGGCAGACTGCAGCATCACAGGACCCAAAGTTTATATGTGATCTGCCTTTTCCAGCATGTCCTTCAGCTGTGCCCTCAGGGTTGGCAAGGGCCAGTGGGCACAGCAATGACCTTAGAGGATGATACGGAACCTTCATCTGTGTTGAGTCCCCACAGGTTTCACCAATGTCAGGAGAGCAGTCAGAGCCCCCTCCTCTCTCCACTTCTCCCTTCCCCCTCCATCCCCTACAATCACATTGGTCTTCAGGTTTTATATCTGCAAAGTCACTGCCTCACATCTGTTTGTCCAAAGACCTTGTCCTACCAGAGGGAGGGAAAAAAGAGATGAAGTGGACAGAAAATTTCTTCTCATCAAGGACAATGCAAAGGACAGAAGGCATACTTGAGATAATCTCTCTCCCTTGACCTGCATCAGTACGGACTATGTGCGTGAATGTGTGTGCGTGCGTGTGTGTGTGTGTGTGTACAGATACTTGTGTTCATGAGTGCAATTGCGTGGGTATCATTCAGTATATTTGTAAGTTTCCAAGTATGTGTTTGTGGATATTTTAGTATTATTCATGTGTCCCATTGTGCGTGTGTGTGTTTATTATAGACTATTTAAAAAAAAACAGTTTTAAGTTTGTGGCAAAATTGAGCAGAAAATATAGAGTTCCCATATACCCCCTGCCATCACAAAATCACAGCCTCCCCCACTTAGCAACATCACCCCAGAGGGAGACATTTGTTACAATTGATGAACCTGCATGGACACATCATCACTCAGAGTCCATAGTTTATATCAGGGTTCAGTCTTGGTGTCGTACATTCTGTGGGTTTTGACAAATGTGTAGTGACGTGTAATCATAATTATAGTCTCATACCGAGTATTTTCACTGCCCTGAAACTCCTCTGTGCTCCACCTATTCATCCCTCCCGCCCCCACAAACCCCTGGCAATTGCCGATCCTTTTATTGTCTCCATGGTTTCACCTTTTCCAGAAGGTCCTAGAGCTGGGATCATACTGTCTGTAGCCTTCTCTGATCAGCTTCCTTCCCTTAGTAATAAGCATTTAAGATTCTTCCATGTCTTTTTGTGGTTTGAAAGTTCATTCTTTTTAAGAGCTTTATGATATTCCAGTGTCTGAATAGGACCACAGTTTATGTATCCATTCACCCTACTGAAGGATGTCTTGGAGGCTCCCAAGTCCCATTGTCCTTTTGTGTGAGAGAGACGAGGGGCTATGAAGGAGAGCAGAAGTTCACGATCTTGAACACATCATGATGAGTGATACCTCATGCGCCCATTGAAAGGACAATATTCCCAGAGGGGCAATGTCAGAAGAGCACCTACATGATTATAGGGGATGGGGGTGGAGGGAGAAGTGGAGAGAGAAGGGGGCTCTGGTTATTCTGACATTGCCCCTCTGGGAATGCTGTACATTTGAATGGGCACCTGGGGCATCACTCATCTACGATGTGTACAAGATCGTGAACTTCAACTCTCCATCATGGCCCTACGGGACCTGAAACTCGACCTGTCCGAGATGAAACTCATCACCCTCCCCTCCCTCACCCAACCTGGCTTCTCATCTCACGTTCCCATCTCAGCACATGACACCACCATCTGCCTGGTTGCGAAAGGTATCAGCAATCTGCGCATCTTCCAAAACTCCTCCCTTCCTCTCTTTGCCTCCTGCCCCCATGATTAGCGAGTCCTGTCAATTCTCTCTCCCAAACACATTCGGAATCTTTCTGTTCTCTCCAGCCCCAAAGCCACACCCTGGGATTGGACTTCTGAGTGAAGCTTCCACAAATCCCTTTACACAAGTAGGGTTGTTTTGGAAATACCAGGCTCCTCAACACGGCCCTGAAACTCACAAACATGCATGGGGCTTTCTGGCCTGCATTTCTGGATCTGACTTTGTTGCCTGCCTATGTGCGTGGTTTTCGATGGGAAAGCGATTTGGCCTGCTGGGGGACATTGTGTAATGTCCAGAGATGTTGTTGGTTGTCACAACTGGAGGGGGGGTGTTACAGGCATCTAGTGTGTAGAGGTCAGGGATGCTGCTAAACACCCAACAATGCACAGGACAGCCCCTCCCACAAGAATGATCTGTCCCCAAATGTCAATAGAGCTGAGGGTGAAGAACCCTTATCTAGAGCTGCTTAAAGCCCTCCACAAACCAGCACCGTCCTGACCCACTGATCACCTGTCCAGATGAGAGAGTATAGAAAACAGGAAGTGTAGAGAAACTTTATAGTAATTTGACATAGTAATTTTATGACTTTTGGGCTCCCGTTTTGCGTGTCTTTTAAATTCTTTTTTAAATCAATTTTTAGAACAATTTTGAATTTACAGAAAAATTGAGCAACGAGTACAGTTTCTATATACTCCCTCCCCCAACACACACACACACACACACACACACACAGAGTTTCCCCTATTAGTAACATCTTAACACTAGTATGGGACATTTGTTACAGTTAATGAACCAATTTTGACACATTAGTATTAACAAAAGCACACGCTTTATTCAGATTTCTCCAGCTTTATCCTAATGTCCTTTTTGTGGTCCAGGATCCCACATGACATTTAGCTGTCACGTCGTCTTAGGCACTTCTTGGCTGGGGTGGTTTCTTGAGCTTTCCTTGTCTTTGATGACCTTGACAGTTTTGAGGAGCATTGGTCAGGGATCCCAGAGGGTGGCTCTCTGTTGGAATTTTCCCGGTGTCTCCCTCATGGTTAGGCTAGGGTTACGGGTTTGGGGAAGGAAGATCGCAGACACAAGGTGCCATCCTCCTCACAATATATCGTGGGAGTACATACTATCCACCTAATTATGACTGCGGATGGTGGCCTTGATCCCGCAGCTGGGTGACATTATGTGTACGTCAGGTTTCTGCACTGTAAAGTTCCTTTTTGTTCCCCCTCTTTCCACACTGTACTTCTTGGAAGGAAGTCACACTGTGCAGCTCCACCTCTTTTGGAAGATGCAGTATCTACATAAATGATTTGGAATTCTTCTGCACATCAAGTTTGTCCCTTGTCCTTCAACCATTAATGCATTTGATCATTTGTTTGTATCAGGACGAACTCATGGATATTGACTTTATTCTTGGGGTTATAACACAACACGACATTAGTTTAGTTTCTCGACTCGCTCTAGCTTTGGCCCCAGGGGGCTCTTTCAGTGGGCTCCCATGGCCTTTGACACACCCCATCATTGCCTGCTGTTCCTTGCTTTCTGGCACCATGCATGTCTTTTTCAATTTTATTTTCCTAGAAATTAATTTTTATTGCATTTTATGGATTGGGGGGGGAAAGTGGTTCTTCAGTGGAGAGAACTTGAGAAGCACTGCACAGATCTTCCAGCAGCTTCTTCTGCACTATCAGCTGCAGCGACCTTGGGCTGAGCACACCAGGCTTGCACCTGCCCCAGGGCCCTTACAGTGCTCTCCTCCTGGAATGTTTTTCCTTCAGCTCTTCCTTTTCATCCTTCCTGTCTTTCCCTATCTCCCCTCCTCAGAGAAGCCTCCTCCTCCCAGGCTGACACAGCCCCCACCCCAGCTGTCTCCAGCACTCTTGCTTTGTTTTCTTATAGTCCCAGTATTTTGTCCCCTGCTGAAATAATCTGTTTGACATATTAACAATTGCTTCTAAATGTAAGCACCAGGGCACCCGGTTGGCTCAGCTGATGGAGCGTGCGACTCTTGATCTCAAGCTTGTGGGTTCGAGCCCCGTGTTGGGTGTAGGGATTACTTAAAAATAAAATCTTAAAAAAAAATGAAAATAAATGTAAGTGTCACGAGGACAAGGATAGACCTTGGCATGTACAATATTGTGGGTTTTTAAAAAAATATTTGAGAGAGTGCACAAGCAGAGGGAGGGGCAGAGGAAGACAGAGAAGCAGGCTCCCCACTGAGCAAGAAGCCCTACATGGGACTCCATCCCAGAACCCTGAGATCATGACCTGAGCCGAAGGCAGATGCTCAACCAACCGGATGAGCCACCCAGGTGTCCCTGTGGGTTTTTTTTTTTTTTTTTTTTAATATTTCAGAAATGTCTCCCTGAGATCCCTGGATGTGGTGGTGGTGGGGGGGTCCTGAAAATAATCTCCTTCTACTGAGGCCAAACTTCAGAGAGGCCACCATGAGACACTGTGTGGGTGGGGAGAACAAAAACAGGGGCCATGCTTGAATCCCCATCACTACAGTTTAGTGTGGGCAAGAGGTACAGAGAGGGAATCCCAACCATCCTCTGCTCTGAGGTCCCCACAATTACTGGCCTCATCCAACCCCATTTGAGGGTCATGAATGGTTGGAGAAGGTAGGCTAGCCTCAGAATGGAAGGGCAGCATAGTGGATCAGTGGGCTCAAAGCCTCCTTTCATTCTCCTTGCCATGTCACTTTGGGGCTCTCGGCCTCAGTGTTTCTGTCTGTAAAGTGGGTATGATACTCATTATGCTCGAGATAGTGTGAGGTTAAATGAGACTGTGCTGGGCATAAAAGACTCTCAAAAGTTGTTACCTGTTGGTATGATCTCCAAAGGGCACATGCATGCAGAATTTTGCAGATGATTTTTGGGGGCTTCACACGCTTCCCCGAAACCTCGTCCTCAATCCCGACCTATGAGCCCTCTAAGTCATCCCCACCCCCAGCTTCATAACCAGAGCTTGTCTGATGAGTTAGGAGGTGTGAGAACCAAAGGCAGCCCCAGGTGAGGGAGGAGGTGGCAGGCGAGGACTTGGGGAGGGCCGGAGGGGAGCTGTAGGCCACCGCCTGCACACAGGGGAGCCAGTGTGTCTGGAGCTGCCTGGGCCCCAGGAACAGGCCCTCAGGGGCAGGTGGGACCTCGGTTCCAGCTGGCTGTGTGTGGGTGGGGAGGTCTGGCCCAGCCCGGAGTTCCAGTTGGCCCGGTGTGGGGGCTGGGCCAGAGGCAAAGGCAACTGTGCCCAGCTCCTGCACCAACACCAGTGGACGCCCCCAGGCCCTCCAGCCCAGGACAGGTGAGGGCCTGCGGGCCCCCTCCCGGGGGCCGGAAGCCTCTGACTGTGTGTTTACAGTGCATCCCCCCCAGGAGTGTGTGCTAGTTCGAGTTCGTCCCTGGGGTCCGCAGAGGTCATGAGAACCTTCCCAGAAAGGCAAACACGAGTGTGAGCCAGCAGGACATGCCACGCTCACAGGAGTGGCAGCCCATAATAGCACGCCCTTCCCGGCCAGGGCACCTCCCCCGGCCAGGAGCCCCAACAGTGCCACGGATGGGGAAACCAAGGCCCAGTGGGGAAAGACGCATTAGGTCTTTCGGGGGGATTGGGACAGGAGCCGAGGCACGTGCATCGCACACGTCAACATGTGTGTTCAAACACATACACACTGGCCCCTTTGTGTGCCCACACCCACCTCCTGCACAGGCACATCCAGGCAGGAGGGCCGATGCCCCAGCTCCCCTCCCTCGGGCACACCCACCCCCGCTCCAGTCACACGCTCTGGACCATGAGACCCACACCTCAAACACACCTGTGGAACGGATGTTAAGGGGACCCAGGAATTTCTACAAAGTGTGGGCTCAGGGACCACTATGTGGAGGGGGGCTGTCTCACGTAGACTTGCTGTAGTGCTTTCTCATCTCATAGAATTTTATATAGTTGAGAAAACACTGATTGTTCTGTGTGTGTGTGTGCGTGCGTGCGTGTGTTTTGAATGAAACGCCCTCTGTAGTTGTAAAGGCAGAAACTCACACTATACCCCCTTACACGGAATTCACCCACCTAGTCTCACTTAGATCTGACACACACATGTGATCTAGGTACAGACAAATAACCGTACACACCCACAGAGCCATTCAAAACACTACTTACACACACATAACCCCCCCCCACACTACAGTCATAGATTCACAATCAGGCACACCCACAAATACACTCACACATAAAGAGGTAAGTTCAGATACTCAATTTACATTCAGGAAACAGATCCATATGTGCACCTTGTCACACTCATGCTCACACACAGATCCATGCAAATATCCCCAAATTCACACTGATGTAAACAGCAGCTTCACACACATACACTCAAAAAGTCACACAGGTCAAGAAGAGATAACATACAAACCCAAACACATACGTACACTTATTATACACACGCAGTTACACCCGACTGTACACACTTAGACACACAGGCCCGCAAAGACTTAACACAAACATTTGTGCATTCACAATTCCTTACAGCTAAGAGGCACACTGCAGATGTTTTGACACAAAACCACAATGGAATACACAAGCAAATATTTAAATATCCACAAAAGGGGCTCAGAGGTTTGCAAGTGTATCCATTCATAACCATTCAACCACATTGATAGATACAAGTAGTCACACTCTTGGGTAAATACACATGCCCTCAATTCCTCTCCTAGGCTCCTTCATTGCCACTTCTTCACACCCTTATACAAAACACAAATACATCTAGATGCTCACAAATATGCACACTCGCAGATCCACTGACAAAACACAAATACACACTCACCACGCCTATATCCTCTGGACACAGACACTTACACAATACAGATCCTTGTACACACAACACACATGAAAAGCACGGACACACACACGTGCTGTCACACTCCCACCCAGATATGCACACGCACACACCCTCAAATACACTCACCACCCGACTACATTAGGGACGCACACACTGATAAGAACACACACACTCTTGTACGCTCACAATACGCAATCGGACACAGGTGCCCCCACGCACACGCTGCCTCTTGGCCAGGAATGACAAGCCCGCATGGATGCTCACGCTCACACCTAAGGGTACACACTTGGGCCAGCACACACATCCGCAAACAGAGGGTCCCTCACCCTCCCCAGCGCACGCGCGCACACGCACTCCTCCGCAGCCTCCCGCCACCACCGCAGTCCGGGCCCGCCCCACCCGGCGGCAGGCGGCCAGGCGAGGCCAGGGCGGGCGGGGGACCGGGTCGGGGTCTGGGCCGGGGGCGGGGCGCACCTGGGCTCCGCCCCGGGGCGGGGCCGACGCTGCGTCGCGAGCGCGAGCGGCCGCACCTGGCTCGGAGGCGGCGGCGGCGGGCCCCGTCCGGGTGCGAGCGCGGCGCTGCCCAGCTGGAGCGAGCGCGGAGCCGGCGCCCGCAGCCCCGGCGCCGCCATGGTGGAGGCGGCGCCCCCCGGGCCCGGGCCGCTGCGGAGG